>NC_040020.1:34768439-34891098 GCF_000972845.2 Larimichthys crocea
TTTTTTTCAGCAACAAAAGAAACAAAGCCATGCTAATAGGCTTCTAGTGTGTAGTTTCCTCAGTGATAACATGAAAAGAAAAGAAATGTCTTCCTCTTTACCTCCAATCATTACAATATTGTACTGTGCCTCTTCAAATTTAGTTGACAAACTGGCAAGATAAAACTCAGCCCTGCTGAACACTGGCATCTTAACATTTACAAATAACAAATGTGTCCATGGAAAAACAAAGAAGTGTGTGAGAATGAAAGAAGAGAGAATGAGAAGGTGAAAAAAAGAACAGAGAGCAGATGGAGAGCCATACTCTCCCCTCCACCTCTACCTCCCTTTCTCTCTTCCCCCCTCCTCTCTCCACCCCACTACTCCATCTTGGCAATTGTGAACTCGATCATTAACAAAAAATGTTTCTCTGGATAAAATAAAAAAGCATGTGTGAGAAAAATTACTGACAGTAGATACCCATCTAGAGCCCTTACTCTCCCCTCCTCCTCCCTCTATCTTCCCTCCTCACGACTCCCCATGCTTTCTCTATCCCCCATGTAACATTTTTTTAGTCTGTTCTTCTCTCCTTACCCTCTCTCTCTTTACTTTACTTTCACTGCCAATTAATAAAAAAACACAAAAACAAAAAAACACCTCACATTTGATGACTTGGGAAGAGGAGATGCTGGATCTTATATTGCAAGTTGATTCTTGAGTGTTTGAAGTTTAGGTTTCAGATCTGTCTTACCTAAGTTCAGAAGTACCTGTTGAAAAAAATCAAGTGTTCTTCATGTACTTTGGGTAGTTGAGATGCAGTGCATAGGTAAGTCCGAAGACAATGTACATGGCCTGGGGCAGGCTCTCAACATCCATCATAATGTTTCCCTCCAAGATGATTCCCACTGAGGATACATTGTGGTGAAGGGACTGCGTCTGTGGAGTGATCCCCACTGGCACATCACTGTACGAACCTTCCTCATCATCAATGTTCTAAAAAAAAGCAACAGGACATGATCGACATGATGACAACATAGTGCTACAAACACCCTCTATAGGTACACAGCCCACATGTCTTCCCTATCCACTGTCCACCCACTGCCCAGTGCAACGACCGCTACAGGACAGGTGCAAGAAGCATCCATAAATGATCTGTGGTGAACACAGGTCACAATTTTGTGATTCCACAACAACAGAGAATTCCGGTATATACATATCAAATACCTCTGGCCACTGGCGTTGTCTTTCTTCAGAGGAGTTGGAGGGGATGTCCATGTCTGCCTGGCTGGGTGTGTCGCTTAGTTCTTTACTTGATGTTGACTGTGGGACGGGCATCTCTACAAGAGAAAGCACTGGAATGATTTTAAGGGTAGGTCGCTCAGGCAGCTCTGATATAGCTCTGATATCTCAAAGTTGGGATCTTTAAACTGTGAGCTGAAGTCATAGTTTATTTGAAGAACATCTTTAAGGGAGACAAATTAAGATCAACTGTATCAGGCTTTGTCGTCAGGTCCACCTTCCTTATGTCTGCCTCAGTGAAGATAACTCTCATTCTCTGTTGCACTGCCATCTGGGAAGAAAGAGAGAGATTGTTCAGCACAGAATATAACGTTTGAGAGTCACCATTAATTTCCCACCTATTCTGTATGCTGGAAGGGGGAAAACATTATTAAGCTCTGACAGTGGAAGCACACACAGGGGCAGGGTTACATCAAAGTAGTAAACTTCATACGATCTAAGGTGCTCATGGTACCATGCACTCATTACTCTGCACACAAATATGATTGCTGTACGAAATGCAATAATCTGTGTGATCTGCCTAAACTCAGGGAGACCTGAGCAGGATCCAGCAGAGACTACCATATCTGCCTTTTATGTAACTTCATCTAGACATATGGAGGATGCTACAAGAACTGCTGCTGGCTTGTGGATTTTCTGACTGAGTACCCTCTGGATGTTAATCAGGGAAAGATGATACCAAGACTATAGTGACCTTCTCCATCTCAACTGAAGGTTTGAAAAATGAGCTTGAGTCCAAATGATAGCTGACTGCTTTCTGGTGTTTCACAGCAAGTGTTAGGGCTACATTCTGTAGTTCTGAGCGTCACAGATAACCTTGTGTGTGCTTGCCCTCAAAGCGCATAGTCCAGACTTCACACAGTGGACCAAATGCCTTAATAAGTTGAGGGTAATGTTCAATGTAGTGGTGTTTTGGTCGTAATCTTAATTCTGGGAATCTAGACTGCAGTAGTTTTCTGTGTTCTGGTAACTTGCACTCCAGGAAGTAGTGTCTCTTCAGTAAACCTGGGGGAAACTACTAACTCCACATGAGAACTTCCCATGCCTTTTCCCACAGAGGAACATACTGACCAACAAGAAATGGAAGGAGCCTAATTAGGCACCAGTTCTCCCGACTGTGCCTTTTGTGGTGAAGTCTTTTTGTAATAGGCCGTGGCTGGTCAGTTTTGTCAGTACAGGTGTATGTAAAGGACCTGATAGCCTGATTCAGTGTTTCTACATTACTAGGTTGTCAGCAGCTACATACAAAACAGTTCCTTTCACACTTGCACCTAAGAGCTAAGGTAAACACCATCTTTTTCTAGTGACATCAGATCATATATAAGTGGGTCCAGCACTTTAGCATAACCATTATTTTACTGCTGCTGTGTTGCATATAAGAGCAAGCTGGATAGAGTTGAGTGATGCTCTATATTTTGCTGGCAAATTGGCAATTACCCAATACATAGCACACATCTTATGCTTCTTCTTCGATGTTCCTAACGGATTGGCGACTTTCATCGATGTACAGCCCAATGGCAATTGTGAACTCATAACTAGTAAGAAGGCCATTTTCTCTGAAGTACACCATCTAGATGAGTTTGTATTCATTTGGAACATGTATTTCTTCAGACATTGCTTTATCTCACACATCTGTCCTGCTCAGCAACTTCTGCAGCATTTACTGTATGGGAACATACACAACAGTCTCTGAAACAGCACTGCTCACCTGTTTCACAATGGACTCATCTATCTCGGAATCATACTCCTTAAGAATCATCTTCACCTTATGATGCAGAAGTGGCTCTGACAAAAAAAGTATATCACAAAGCAGTTTGATAACTTCCTGTACAGAGCACTCAGGTATGTGGAGGATAGTGTGCATCTTAAAAAAAGCCAAGCTTTGGAGGTGGGTGAAAAGCTTTTGGAGGTGGGTGGGTCAGTTTCAGAGCAGGGCTCTATGAATTTACACAAAAAAGTGACAGCAGAATTTGACAGCTTCATTTTCTCCTGGTTGTTGTTTTAGAGTGAACATGAGATATGAGTACTTTAAGGCTGTTTAAGGGCTTGAATGTGTACAGTCCTGGTGCAAACAAGGAAATGGTACTATCCTTGTGTAACTTCCATGTTTTAACCGGTAGTGTTTAAATAGCTGCGCCCTCTTCCCACTAATAAAACCACAATTTTTACACTTCCACTCCATCTTCAGCTAGCTAAAGTTACATAAATTAAGGAAAAATTGCCGTTAGCTAACAGTGTAAAGATTCTGAACGTCAGTTGTTGAAAATTTCAATACAGCTGGATTCTTTGTCTATGTTCTGTTCCGAGTCATCAATGCCACTCTGTCAAAACTGGTATAAACTAGATTTTTGGCAGTTGCATGGGTGACATCAATGTGTTGCTATTAGTAACAGGCAAAACTTGATGGTATTGAGTTGTTTGAGCTCAAACACATAATTACAATAAGATAGGCCATTAAAAAGTACAGTTTACTCAGAATTCATAATTAATGTAAAGAAATGACGTTTAAGTAATACAAACTCAGTTTGTTTGAGTAGAAACTACTGATTGGACTTAAAAACAATTACAATAAGAAAGGACATGAAACTCAATCTCTTTGAGTTGAATCAAAATCTGGGTTTACAGTGTAACGTCTCAAATGCATTAAATCATAATGTTCAAACATGTCACGACCATTTCAGGTAGAGTCACAATGCTGGTGCAATAGTTGGCAAGAGAGCTGATGTGTAGAAAGCTGCTCCTATCAGCAACTTTGTCTACAAATGAAGACATGATAAACACGTGAAATCAGAAACAGTTTTTTGTCATGTCTAACCACTGCAGATTTCTCTGTAACATACTCCATGTAGTCACTAGTCATTAATGGTTTTTACGTTAGAATTGACTGGGATTGATGCATAAACTTTCACACCTTTTGGTCTCCTAAATGATTTCACATTCATGTTCATTAAATCACCTTGAATTAAAATAAATTCAGTCTATTCATCTGAGAATCTACAAAAATCTAGAAACAGATGACTTTAAAACCATTTATTTCATCTCTGTGCCACAATTAATGACCATTGTCAGCATGAGGACACTCAGCCCTGCTGTCAGATGTCATCAAATAGAATCGAGAATTTGGCCGCCTATTTGCTGCCCAGGTCTCTAATCAGTGCAGTCTGAATTTTCACCATCTACAATCCAGAATATCATTCAAAGATTCAGTGAGTCAAAGAAGTTTGATGTTGCTTCTACAAATACAGGTTTAGACTGTCCACGCAAAGAGACAGACAGATATAACTGACTTCTCTGATTCAAGATAATCTGAGATGAACTGATGGAAAGTTATTCAACTGAGTTGGGAGTTGAGGTCAAAAAGACAGTTTTGCAAATCATTGCATTCTGTTTTTATTTAAATGTTAGAGTGCTCCAGGGTTTACAGGGCTGTACAAAAATGTCTTAACAATCAATAATGTTGAGCTCCTTTGTACAGTCAATGTATCAAACCTATCTCCATAATAGATAAACGATTCAACGTTAAACATCTTGGATCTGGTCAAGCCAAACGACCGGGTGGAAAACTGTCTGAACGGGACGGAGGCCAGACGCATCTGCCAGAGCAAATAAAGCATGAACTCACAAGATCATTTGTTTCTTCCAGGCCAGGGCAGCAGAACTAGTTCAAGTTCTTTTTAATTGTCACATATAATCATGCAGATACAATCATAGTAAAATGTATTTCTGCAAGCTCTGATGATAATAATGAAGTGTAATGAATAACAATGGGTATTAGGTAAGAAAAAAGTCACCTTAATGAACCTAAAGTAGTAAATAAGTCTTTGGATCTAGTAGCCTGAGAGTAGAAGCTCTTCCTTCTTTCTTCCGATATTGCTGCAGCATTATGCATATTTCAAAACCTCTGCACATGACATAGAAACTGTATGCACGGCTAGATTTGTGTGCACAGACCCTTTCAAATTTCATTTTAGCACTGTTAAACATATAGAATTTTTTTCTTGCTCTGACATTTCAGCCTCCTCTTTTAAGAATACATTTTATGAGTCATACATCTGTCCTGCCGAGACAGGAAAACAAATATGTAGTCTGGCTGCTAAGATCACTGTGTTTTTTTTTCTTAGCCTTAAAATAGCCAGGGCCTCGATTCCCCTCGGTATAATAGCAAAGAAAGCAGCCAGAGTCTGATAGTTCTGCTGAAATGGAAAATCCAGGCATTTTAATAGCATTGAGATTAATAGCACTGGCTTCATGCATCATCCATAAGGAAAAACAGGAAGTTTCTCAGCAGGCTTCCCACCTCCATCTTTTTGCATAGCCCCACACATGTTAAAGCAGTTAACAGTGTATTTACTCAAAGATGTGATGAAAACTTTTTTTGGTCGTTTCTGATATATGGAGTCATCTCGCACAGGCTGTACTAATTTAGGCATTTTGCTCTACTAAATCTGGATGTCAGGAATGAGTGTTCCACACAGTTGTTTATGTTGTTCACTCGCTGACAGCTCCCCACATATTTTTGGCAGGAAGGCAAGACCGTTGGAATAATAGCCTACAAAGCACCATCAATACTCTGTTCCCGCCACATACCCAACAAGTTCATCTGCAGGTTTTTGCCTGAAAAAATGTTTTATGGGAAACGTCCAGAAAGACTAACCTACAGTAGTTGTATGTAGTATATGTATGTACCAGACGGTAACATCCATGGCTGTAAAGTGAAGCCTATGTGGAAGTGCCAAAAGCTGCAGTTCCCTAAACGTCCACTTGAGGCTGGCTCCAGAAGTGAGTCAGTCTCCATAAGTCCCCATGTTTCACAGCAGAAATAAACATGTTTACAGCCTGGTACAAAAAACAGTTTTGGTCTCTGTAGCTAATTTCCCTGTTCATGACAACTGTACTGAGGGTGAATTTATATACAACTCACCTGTTCACATTATATTAAGGCTTAAAGTTATGCAGGATTAAGAGCGTGGACACTTTGACTGACAGGTAAGTACTGTTAAGGATGGCTTTTTAGAGCACCTAAGCGTCATTCCACGTCTCCATGTCTTTGCTGATATTTAAATTAGCCAGGAGGTGGCAGAGGCAAGACTACCAAGATGGCAGCAGTTAGCTCTTGGTAGACTGAGTAGAACAGCTCTTCAGAAACCTCTGGGTGGCATCACACATACAGTACGCTTTGGTTTTAATAATCCAGATAAACTTCAGCAACCTGTCTGATTGTCTGGCTGCTCTTGGTTCTTTCCCTGTTGGGCGATGTCGTAACGAGCAGTTTATTTGGCAGTGCAGTTTTAATTGCTGCATGGCTGGAGGAATAGTGTGTGTCAGTCTGTCAGTCCACCACTTTGGTCCAGACTGAACCATCTCAAATATTAGATCGATAACATAGACATGTTGAACAGGCATTCATGGGCTCCAGTTGATCCCTATGTGGCACACATGGTGTTCATCAGGTCAAAATTTAAGGGGATTGGCACCCGTATAAAAAGTATCTGAGCCTGGGACTGCCCTAAATGTTGATTATGAGATGGAAGACGAGGTCGGCTGTGAGATTTCTGTTTGATTATCAAAGACAGAAATGGTGTTCTTGATTATACACATTTATAGACATTAAGCACATTCATAAAAAAGGGATGGAATGGGCTAATAATTATACCATTCAGAGACACAAAATAAACATGGCCTTACCCTCAACAATACATAAACATAAGTTAAATTCTTGTTCTCTACTAGTGACCTGGTGTTGCTCTTGTTCACAGAATAAAGACTACAGAAGCATGTGGACCACATGGAACAGTCAGAAATAGACCATTAAATACTAAAAAAAAAAAAAAAAGAATGTTTGATGTGTTCAACCTCAAACCAAAAGTGTTAATCAGACTAAACCAAATCATTCAGTTAACCAATGATGCCTCTCTGGAACGGCAGATAATGAAACCAAAACTCAAAACAAACTGACAGCCATAGAAAAAAGACAACACAAGAAGTCAAGACCGCATAATTTTAACACCATGACTGAATGTGACAAATTCATATCTTATCGGCCAATTATACACACATGTTTACTGCTTTTTTTTATTTATCCATTTCATTTTTACTTAATCAGAATTTTTATGGTTTGTATTTTTTTTTCTTACTTTTCATTCAAGAGAGTGACATTGACTAAGTATAAACTGAGTGAGCACAACCTTTCAGGTGATAGGCCAGCACAGACAGACCACACTATTCAGAGACTGTAAGGGAACAGTTAAGACTCGGTGTAACCATTAAGTCCTAGAGACCAATATTTTCCAAAGATCTGAAAAATATTCCCAAAGTTCCTCGATCTAAGTGACTCTGAGAGACTTCCAGTCCTACTGGGAGAGAGACAAGGACAGCTGTTGACTAGCACACTTCCATGGGCCCTGTGCCTAGGTAGTGATTAATGTTTAATAATTAAAAATTCAGTATTATAGTAAATGTTATAATTATAGTATAGTAAATATTTGTCACTTGTAATCATAAAATGGCAATCATAGTGAAATGTATTTTCGTGTGTACCTGCAATACTCTTAATACACTCAATTGTCCTTATTTAGGGTCTTAGTGCTCTGAGGGTAGAAGCTTTTCTAGCTCAAGGTACTTGAAGTCATCCACTCTCTCCACGAAGGACCCATTGGGGGGGATTATTCCTTCCACTATTATCTTCTCAGTCTTGCTAACATTCAAGAAACTTGACGATGGTGTTGGTATCAAAAGTGGCTGCACAGTCATATGTGTACAGGGAGTACAGCAGGGGACCTTGTAACACAGTCCGTTCAGTCTGTTGTTAACGAGCAGGGTGAAAGAGGTGTGTCCAACAGGTTTGTCCACCGAACATCAAGTCTGCCCGTCAGGAAGTCAAGGATGTACAGTGAGATGTGTACTCCCACATCTTTGAATTTTGTGGCCAGCATAGATATCAGAATCAGAATCCGAAAACGCTGTATTGCCAAGTATGATTTTACGCATACAAAGAATTTGTTCTGGTGTCACTGGTGCATGACAAACATTCTCTAAATATAAATTAATAAAAATATACACAGTATAAATATATATGCACAGTATGTTTTCAAAGTAAAAAGAGCAGTACAGCTGTCAAATGTTCACAAATGTGCAAATGTTCACAGTTGTGGGGTACTTTAAATATGCAGTATATTATAAAACAAGGAAGTCCAAGCTGAGCATTAAAGTAATGCATAGAGTTATGGATGCAATGTCAACGTGACATGTAGAGGCAACAACCATCTCCACTGTCTTTAGAGCGCTGAGCTCTAGGTTGTTTTGGCTGCATCAGGTCTCCAGATGGTCAACCTCCCACCTGTAGGAGGACTCGTCACCATGAGAAATTAGTCCGATGAGGGTGGTGTCATCCGCGAACTTCAGAAGCTTGACGGACCATAGATAATAGCAATATTGTGTAAAATTCTGTTAAGTGTAGTCAATGACATCAATCTCACATAGCTCTCTTTCTTGTCCAGGTGGGATAGGGTTGCGTGGAAGATGTGTGCTATTGTACCATTCTGTCGATGGTTTGTATGCTAGCACACTGCAGTGGGTCCAGTGTGCTGGGTTAGGGTAGTGTAGTTCAGACTATATTCACATTTACCTTCACACTATACAGTCCTGTCAACCAGTAATTCAATATGTAATATAGTAGATAATAAGAATTTCCCCAACGAGGGATCAGTAAAGTTATTCATCGTCTTTTAATGGTTGTTAGTTCTCCTACCTCTTTATCATCTCTTTGGCTGTAAATAAAGAATTTCAGATTCACGCAGCACCTCCCTCGAGTTGTCTTCATCAGTGGTCCCCAACCTTTTCCTAACTGCGGACCGGTCAACGCTTGACAATTTTAATGCGGACCGGGGGGGGATACGTCATTTCGAAATAAAAAAACGTTTCAAAATAAAAGACCGCTCGACTTAGACTGGGACTATAATAGAGGGGGACTTACTACTCTATCTACAGTTGGTAGGAGAAGAAGAAAATATTAAGTATTAAGTAATATTTTTTTCTTCTCCTACCAACTGTGGATGAAGTAGTAAGTCCCCCTTTATTATAGTCCCAGTCTAAGTCGAGCGGTCTTTTATTTTGAAACGTTTTTTTTATTTCGAAATGACCGTATTAAATAAAACAGAAATAACTAATTAATTCTTGTGCGGCCCGGTACTGATCGATCCACGGACCGGTACCGGTCCGCGGCCCGGGGGTTGGGGACCACTGGTCTACATCTTTCACTTACTGACTTCTCTGTTCTTGCCACCTTAAACCAGAACTAGTACTAAACTCAGTATACAAGCATTTTATACTGCAGTTATTTATCCAATATCTAAAGCTCTCTCACTAGCCTACAGAGTGGTCTTAGAAGGATGGTATGAATAAGCATATTGTCATAATATTGTCTGTTTTACTCTAAATGGACATCAGGCTGTGTGGAAACCATAAACTCATGAGGAAACTGTTTAAATAACTGAAGTGAGAAGTAGGCTTATTTTTGCATGTAGCTCTATACAATATGTGCAGCCAAGTGTGCTGCCCCTCACTGACCATTAGAAAGAATGCAACATACACTTGAATGTTGGTGTCACTTCACAGACTGACGGACTGGTTTAGCCTAAACAGTGTTGTTTAACAGCATCATAAGGCCACTGCTGTGTCAAACTAGGTTTAAGGCTCATCTTAGTGTTTCTTTTAGCATGGTAGTCTGTGTAGCACTGTGACTTCTTTTCAACAGCAAATTATAAAAAGCTGTACCATGAAACTGGATCTAGTAGAATGAATCAGCTTTTTAATGATTCAATTCAACACATCGCCCTTGAACACACATTCACAGGCTGTCCCTGCCTGTAATACATGCAACACAGTCTACCTCTGTGTGATCTCCCATTGTCATTTCACAGTCAGATCCAGGTTCAGATTTCAGAGCTCATGTGTCTAGAGCCAACTCCAAGTGCCTATGTAAACAGATCCAGGCCAGTGATTAAGATATGACATGTGATTTTATGACCAGTGTTAAGTTTAAGAGAGTCCTTCACATGTAAGCGTAGGCCCGAGATCAGTTGGCGTGACGGATGGAAGGAGGACGTACGGTAGTAAAGTTGATAAGTAGAATTGCTTGATGCGATTAATAAATTAAAATAAATTAAATACTTTGAGTGTTTCATTTTGACACCTAAACTTCTATTTTAAGACCTGCTTCTGAAATGGACCGTGTTCAGGTGTTTGTTTTGTGAGCACGTTGTTAACAAGTCTGCGACTGTGCATGGAAGTTTGGACAGAGGACCGTCTGGATTACTCCTCTGGGGAGCACTGTGATCCTCCCTTACAGCAAATGTCAGACATGACCAATGGCGGCTGGAGCAGGTGAACACAGACAACCCGACAGACTGCATGATTGACGGTGTTGTTGTCTACATTAGTTTAAACTGCGCTCGATCCTGGAGTTAAAATTTGAGTTGTTTTTTCTGTTGAGAGAACTAAAGTTATTTTGGGCTGGAATGACTGAAGCAGACTTCTGACTGTGTGGAATTGGACTGTTGCCTCTCCATCAAAACAAGATGAGCAAATTGTTGACAGTTAAATTGAAATGTGTTGTTTCTGTGAGTGTTTGTTAGTTGGCTTCAGTTTGTGCTGACACTCACCTGTGTGTGCTTTAAGTAACTGGATTCACTGCATGAATTTTACACCTGGATTTGAGATGAATGTGATTTCTGTCTTTGTATCCAAGATGCAGATTAATGAAAGCAGGGCCTCTCGCTCGACGCTGATGTAAAAACACCCACACACAACAAATGTTCTGGATCGTGCTCTGAGCAGAGGGTTATAGCTTCCGTTCAGAATACGACAATAAAATCAGCTAGTTTACAGGTGACTCATTTGTCAGAGTGCGAGCTGTAAAGCAGGGCTCTCAGTAATTAGGGCTATTTAGAGGCTGAAACGTGGGGGACTGGGGGGCATTATATTTGTCTGCCTGTTCGTGCGTCACACCCCCCAGCTTTCAAAGAGCGAAGGTGACTGCAGTGTGAATGTATGGGCTGTTGTGTTCCTTGTCTGCATGTATGCATCACACTCTGTTGACGTATGTCAGACCACCAACCCCTACACACGTACACACACACACAGTCACACACATAGAGACACATGTTCAGTGCATGTAAGCAGACCTTGGCTGAGTCATGAGGAAGGTGTTCAGACAGAAAGAGTCAGAGGGGAGCCTGAGCAATACTTCTGACACATCTACATGTACGCACATACACATAGACACACAGATATTCATTATGAATGATGTCTATGTGAAGCCAAAAACACACAATACATGTTTTATAAAGGCATTAGTAGTGCTAACTAATGCTGATGTTTTGGAGACAACATGAAGGAGAGGATGATTTAAGGGGAGTTCAATCAACAACTACACCACTAGATGCCACTAACTCTTTGTCATGGGTACACTCATCCTTTGAAATGATATGGGACCTTATCAACAAACAGTTATTTACACATCAAGCAGTTAACTGCAACGTTATCATTCACTTTGAAACACGTTTGTGACCATCTGACAAAAGTTCAATATTCACGATATTTGAGGTCTGTTTGGGTCCTCCCCAACAACAGCAGTCTCTTTAAATGCTCATCTTTTTTCACTGGCTACTCTGAGACTGTATCTGTTTGCCAGTGATGTTGAGCAGGAGGAGGAGAAGGGCTTTTTCACAGCAGTGAGTGAACCAAAAGAGTAAACCTGTGGGCTGGACTATGACGGGCCATTAGGGACATTTTTCCGAATTTTCCTCTCGCATACACATATGAAACCAAATGCATTCACATACTATACTGAAAACCTCTCACACAACATATTGAAATGTTCTCACACATTATACTGAATTTCACTTTGTTGTGTAAGAGTGTTTCAGTATATTGTATGAGAGCATTCACTATATTGTGTGAAAGGTTTTCAGTATAGTATGTGAATGCATTTGGTTTCAGATGTGTATGCGAGAGGAACGTTCTGAATAATGTCCCTAACGGTCCCTCATACTGGACAGTTACAATACAATACTATATAAAGCTCTGTAGCTCTGTATAGAGTATTGTGTTTTAAAAGATAAATATGCATATGCACACATTAATGTTTCCACAGTAGTCTTTCTACGTCTGCACTGGATTCAAATGAAGGCTCTGCTCTTATTTACCCATTGCCATTGTAACGTGGTGGAATCAATTGCTGTGTCTCAATTCAGACACTTCCATGTACACAGTGTACTTCCTGGCTTAGTGCGCTAATTTCGGCAGTGTAGTGTCACAGTTGGAGTACGACCTGAGATGACGATCAAAACGTTTTATCGCTTTTCCTCCTTCTCCTTCTTGAACTGTTGTTAAAAAGCCATCAAAGAAATCTTTAACACAGGATATATTTTCTTAATGTGCAGCTCTTCAACTCTCACACACATTTACAGGTATCACCAATTAGAAAATGATATAAGTATTAGATCATCCTCCTCACGAGTGCAACATTAAAGGACTCCAATCAGGATTAATGGCAAAACGTGATGGAGACATTGTACATAAACGCAGGTTATGATCCGTCACTGACTCATTCCTCTTCTGGATCCAATGAAAGAGTGAAGCGGTACTTTCTTTGATTTAGATTCAGTCTGTCTCTTAAACTGCAACACATTGTGTTTGTATTTGATTGTCGGCCAAGTTTATCCCCTCACATACACACGCACACACACAGCCACACACACACAGTCACACATGCATTCTCATTGGACGGGGAGATGCTATAAAATAATAATTATGTCAGTGAAATAGTGTTTTGCTCGTGTACACAGCAGGATTAACCCTGACGGGTGACAGAGAACAACGTTTTATTTATATGACTTTTGGGATGCTACACACTCTTATATTCCACAGTATTTAAGCAATGTTGAAATTATTAAATGATTTCAGACTGCGTTTCTTCCACAGTGGCTTTCATGATGTGGCAGACTGCTCTCTCTCTTTTTTTTAACTGAGAAAAATATGTGAACAGAAGTGAGTGATATCTTGATAAATACACTCGGCATGTTATTTATTATGATATCGTTTATTGCCCAGCAGTAGTCATATAGTAATATATGTGTTATTTGGCCAGCAGTGCAGAAGCTTCCCCACTACTGCTAATGCATTCATAATAAGCTCACATCTAGGCTACTCGCACACACACACACACACACACACACTTGGCTCTCTAAAGCTTAAGTGGGACTTTCCAGTGCAGGGGAAATTCCATAGGATGTTAAAAGAGAGCAGATTTCCGAGGCTCTGGCCTTGTACTTAATAAAACCTGATCCACACAAAACATTTAACAGTCTCCAGCACCGTATTGTATTTATTGCTTTTCAATCTGCTGTTTTTCCACTGCTACAGCACCTCTCAAACTGTTTTTTTGTAAGATGACAAAAACGTAGAGTCTAATTAAAGCCATACATCTGGCTCTGTGATGCTTCCTGAGAATGACGGTCTGACTTCCTCTGTTAGATCCATGTATAAGTCGGTCCCACTTCCTCGTTTGTCCTGGTCCTAGCCAGAATCTCTGTCAAGCACTAATGAGGAAACCCAAAACATTCAGTTGAAACAACGTAGACAGATTATATTTGGCACAGTACTCCCTATCATACACAGGGCCATGCTATGGGACTGTGGAGTGCATTGAAACACTCTATTTATCTGATTTACTGCACGTATACTCAGTACTCGAGTTGAGGGGGGATGGGGAGGATGCCATCCCCCCTGTGGGGAAAAATGGTCAAAATCATCCCTCTTCTAAAATGGTCATCCCTTCTTATGACAGCGGTTTTCAAAGTGCGAGGCACGCCTCCCTTGGGGGGCGCCAGAGGACTTCAGGGGAGGCGCGGCGGGGGAAAAAATAAAAATATATCTTACAAAGATATGTGTCTCATCACTGTGCGATGAAAACTCGGCGAGCTAGCCCCCAAAGAGTAGCAAAAAAAATCCACAAAATGACACAGTATGTCTTATCTTTGCTGTTTCGTGTCAAAAGTTCTATTCCAGCGCGAAGAAACGCTGCTAATGTCTCCTGCTATGTCTCTGCTTTAGTTTGAATCAGTCACGAAGCTCCTGGTTGTTACATAAAGACAAAGAGGCTTTGACAGTGAAGTGTGACCTCTTGCTGCGATATACTACCTTTGGGTTTACTTCATTCTGGATCGTCATTGGTGGGTCAAAGGTGAATGTGGGCGGTACTAATAGATTCTCCTGACTCTGATTGGTCGACAGGTGACAGGTGTCAATCATCCACACTCTGTGTTGTTTTAGCCTTAGCAGCACCGCTAGCTGCTACCTGCTGCTTCATATTCTTTAATACCGCTTGTTTCAAACATCGCGTCGTCTTAAAACTCGAAGTCTTCTTTCCTCCTCCTTAAATTGTGTTTTTTTAAGTGAAGATTTTTAACAAAAATGTGTTTAAATGTATTTAAATATGTTTGAAAACACACAAAGATGTTAAAAACATACAAAAGGTTGTGTTTAAAAAAATATTTGAGCACATTCACAAATAAAGATATTTAAAATGTTTTTACAAATATGTTTAAAAAAGATGTGAATGACATGATGTCCATAGTTAAGTGGTTATTGTTTCTTTCCGATAAATAGTATTGTCTTGTGCAGGCCATGCAACTGAGAATGCAAGCTATGAATCAGATGGGATTTAGGATTTGCCATGTCTAGCAAGTCACCCTAAAATTGACTAGAATGCAGGAAATTGCATCTAAGAAATACAAAATTTCCTGGGGGAGGACCCCCAGACCCTGCTGGAAAATATGTCACATAAATGAAAAATTTCACCATCCCCCCTGGTTTCATTTTACAACTCGACTACTGCGTATACTTCTATGCTTTACCCTAGTGCTTGGGTTAAGAGAGCCTGTGTGAACTGTTTAAGTGTTTAATGAACTGTTGATGTGCTGAAATCGACCCATCAGACCAAAACCCCCAAATAGTTCATTTAATATGAAGCAGCAAATCCGACACTTTGTACCACAAGCCACTGGAGGAAAAATGAGCAAATGTCCAAATCATTTTCTTTTAAAAGACTTCTCAATGATTGGGCAGATAATCGGGGCCGCATTGCACTTTTCTTCTCTCAATTCTTTTTTTTTGTTTGTTTTTTGTTCCAGTGGTTCTAATAAATTTAAAATGATTCAAAAATGTAAATAGAAGAACTAAGAAAACTGTTATGGAAATTAATCTAGAAACTATAAATAGCTGGAGTTAACACAGGGATAATACAGCTACTGTGATATATATATATAGCTAGTAACTCTGTTTAGCTACATGGTACTGTCAAAATTATTCCATGATATCTTAAAAACGAGATAATTTGCCAACAAATTCAGTGTGATTTTAGTCATATAGCATCAACAGGGTTGTGCATTATGTTAAATTTTACAACAGCAAATGTTGATATATTATCTATTATTATTACTTATTGTTATATTCTGTGCCAGCTGGGAGATGTGTGCTAGTGGCAAGCTCACTGCACTCCAAACAGTAACCAGAATAATCTCACAAAATGTCAAGAGGAAACATTCTTACTTGCTTTCCGTATCAAATAGAACAATAGAGCCTGACCCAACACCTTCTTCTTCTGAATTGCTTTTTAGAACTAACATAAGCTTAATAGTTAACTCAGCATGAAAGACTCTTCATTCAAACTTAACTGAAACAAAAGAAAAGTCGGCAAAACCATCTGGGTTAGTTTTTCCAACAGTTGCAGAAGAAACCCTTAATCCAGCGAGTTAGACGTGAAAATGTTCTATCTACAGCTGTTCATCATCTCCTGCTTCAGCTCTGTGCCAGTGAACAGGAGTCTCACTCGTTCCTCTGAGGCAAACCACTAAATTAGCAAACTAAAATGACCAAAATCTTTCCCTAAAGGCCCCAAGAAACCATGCGTCGATAGCCAATATGTCCAACCTTACCCCACCGCATTTCGATTTTAAAGACAATGCACACACACATGCTGCTCTTTGTCTCCATCTCGTGATTGGAGAAATGCCAGCATTTTATTTTGAAAGTAACAGGGAGGGTCTGACATCATGACCCTTTGGTGACAGTGTGCTCTAAACGTGTGCAGCTTTGATCATTACGAGTGTGAGGATCCCTGTTGCTACTTCAAATGTAGTTACACAATTCCTCCTGCATGCTTAAATCATCCGTTCCGCTCATGATTCTGTCCTCCCTTGTGCACAGATCTCATTCTGCTCTTACAACTCCCTGCCTGTAGCACTCAGATTCCCTTTGTGCTCCTTCAAATCTTTTGTCATTAGTATACTTCCATGAATTTCCAGTGAAAACAGCCGAGATGAGAGATCGAGACGGGTTTCTTGTACAACATGTCCCTGTATCTCTTTCTGCCTCACTTCATACCTCCTCCCCATTTTCACTACCTCGCCTCTCCCTCATTCCTTTGTGTGTGTTGGGAGCCAGTTTTAATGGAGGGTGGGGGTAGGAGTGGGGGGGCACATAAAGAGGATGGGAAAAAAATATCATCTTTATATAACCAGAGTCACAGCCAATTGTACTTGTGGTTGGAGGAAATATCTTCAGGCTTGAGTCATCCTGAGCTCTGCAGTCGGACATAACCAGGCTTGGTCTCCGGGGTGTGTGTGTGTGTGTGTATGTGTGCATTCAAGCAGTTCAGTTAGATACTAGATATACATGTGAGTCCAGGTTCCTCCAAAAGTCCTTCCTCAGGATGCAGTCTGTCTGTCTTACTGCCTGGAACATTTACCCACTTATCCAAACTCAAGAAGGATTCTAATTCACCAAGATGTTCACATGTTTTTCAGTACAAATTTAAAGAAAACATTTGTGAATGAGGTCCATTGTGTGCAGCTGCTGTGTTTTAGTGGTTTAGCCTTCGGACAGCGCTGCTCATGCTCATAAAGTTGAGATGATCGTGCAAAACATGT
Organism: Larimichthys crocea; assembly: GCF_000972845.2. NCBI lineage: Eukaryota > Metazoa > Chordata > Actinopteri > Sciaenidae > Larimichthys > Larimichthys crocea. The sequence goes on from NC_040020.1 coordinate 34,785,707, forward strand.
TTGTTTCTGACTAATTGATTGAAATGTTCCTTTAGTGTAGGAGTTATGGCACCTCTGCCTCTGGCTATGCTTTTCTCCAAGTCAGCCAGATTAAAGTGTGTGTGTGCACGCGCTTGTTTTCCAGTGACACACTTTCAAAGGACGTTCTGTTGTGACCTGCTGAGAGTTGTCCGAGGTGCAGCTCTGCTGCTACGCGTTTCCCTTCAAATTGAGTGTGTTGTGTGTGTGCAGCAGCAGTTGTGGGCTGGTCGAGGTCCTCTGAGTTCATTTTTTTCCTCTTTCAGTTTTATTGTTCTTTGTTGGCTTGGAAGGCCTATAGGGATCGAGTCACCTTAGGGTAATTACAGTGTCAAGTTTCACGGGAGGCAGCCAACAGTGTCCTGCATCTGCTCGAGCAGTCAGCCAGCTCTCAGCCTTCTGTGTCCGTGTGTTCATGCTCTGCACACAAAGCCACACATTTTGGTTCAAAAACCAAGACTGTGCACATGTGTGAAATGAGTGTTTGTCTCGTATCTGTGAAACACAAATGGAAATAAGGCGTTCCGTCTTTGGTGTGAGAATTGGGAAAATCTCGGAACTGGACGTTGGGTGTTAAACAATAATCAGCTCATTGTGTATTGATTAACTTTATTTATTTATCAGGTAGTCCAGTCATGACAGTGCCAGTGTATGGTTGCTTGTAATGTGAACATTGACAGCACTGAACATATTTGATATGTAATACTTAAACTGAAACATAAAACAAACACAGACAAGTCATTCATATTTCACTTCCAAGTCTAGATCGAGTCTCAAGTCATTTATCTTTTTTATAAGTCAAGTTGCAAGTCATCAAAGCAGTGACATCTCTGTGTAATCCACTGTTCAGTCAAGCCCTTTGCCGTTTCATAGTTCCTGGACTCTGGCACCGTGCTCCTTTCTTCCTTTATCTGAGCTGCTTCTGTCGCCTTCCTGACGTGCCCTTTATTAGTTCAGGAAAGGCTGAGATGAAAATGCGGAAACACCTCTTTGTTTTCCTTGTCATTCTTTTGCAGTCATGTTTAATGGAAGTGACTTCCTTTTCAAAGAGTTCCTGATATAGTGCTGTAGTCTCACAGGCTGTGGGTGATGTCAGATATCAGGTGTCAGTACTAAGTCCCCCAGATTACCCTAATACCAATATGTAATGTTGTCACAGTATTGTTGGCGTGCCCTGAGTCCTGAAGAACAGAACTGAGCAGCGCTTCACTTTCAGTCAATCGTAGAGCACAAAGAGGAGCGTAACAATGTTAGCCTCCCACACTGATTTTGTCCTTTGACCTGCAGAGTGGCATGGACTTCAGTTTTATCTGTGTCTAAAGGAACGCCATTTCCTGCTACTTTCCTGTCTGACCTCAGCAGCAGCTCCAATGATTACTGCATTACCAGTGAGTGTCAGAGCACGCCCTTCAAAATCACTAGAAAGGTTTTCTGTGTTGAATGCATGAAGGTGTTAACTAAAGTTCATTTTGCACATACTAATCTTTGTACAGAACATGATTCTGAATCCATCCCACACCTACTTGTCCTTTGCTCCTACCTGCAAAACAACCTCAACATGCCACTGTGAAATGCATTGGCCAGACAAATTCAAAATATTAAAGCAACATGATGTAACTTTTCCACCTTAAACTAACAGATTTTAAATCCTGTTGATGCTACACTGACTTGCAATCAGATGAACGGTGTCTCTGTCATTCGTACGTCTGTTCTCACAATGTGTAACCTTGGGATCCAGGTCGGGAGCACACCTGGTTTCTGGTTTTTCCTCTGATGTCCTCCGGCTGCTCTGCCTCAACTCTCTGTGATTTACAGAGTTTCCTGATGGACAGTGAAGTAAACTGCTGACAGCTGTAGCTGCTGTTAGCCTCTCTCTGATGTACAGCCAGGACCGGATGCTTAGAGTATCAGAAGACTTTGGTAGCATAGAAGCATTGGACCATTGGAAGGAGATGGTTTTCAGACCTGGGGTGAGGGGTCCTGGTTGACATCAGAACTGGACAAGCAAGCGATGAAACCGGGCTCAGCAGCTTCTATGGACATAGCTAATGGCAGAGGCAAAGTGGACATTAAAGGAAGAAGCAAAGAAGAGAAATGAGACAGCTCACCGGACAGGAGTAAATCTGGACTGGCTTTTTAGTCGTTGGTTACATAATGTTTCTTTAAAGATAGCAGATAATGGTGCAATACCTCCAGGCAATAAATTGAAGAGTTTAAACATGCTGAGTAGATCAGTATTTAAAGCAAAGTCAATCCCCATGTTTCTCAACAAAAAAGTCTGTAGCTTTCAAGACGTCAGTGCTTAGCTGTGTGCACCTGTTAAGTTGTGCTGTTAAAAGTTCAGCTGTTCAGTTTGCCTCCTCTCATGTATACAGGTACTACTCGGAAAATTAGAATATCCTGAAAAAGTGCATGTATTTCTGTAACTCAACTTTAAAGGTGAAATTTACATATTATATAGACAAATACTGTGTGAATCAATATATTTCAAGCTTTTATTTGTTTTGATTTTGCTGATTAGGAATTGCAGCTTCAGAAAACCTCAAATTCAAAAACTCAGAAAATTAGAATATTGCTTGAAATCAATAAAAAAAAGGATTTTAAATACAAAAATGTCAGGCCTCTGAAAGTAAAATCTTGCATCTGTACTTAGTACTTGGTTGGGGCCCCTTTTGCACGAATGACTGCCTTAATCCGGCGTGGCATGGATGCTCCCAGCTTGTGGCATATCTCAGGTGTTATGGAAGACCAACATGCTTCAATCACGGCCTTGAGTTTTTCTTTATAGTTTGGTCTCTTCCCGTTCAGCTTTCTCTTGGCAATGCCCCACAAATTTTCTATGGGGTTCAGGTCAGGTGAGTTTGCGGGCCAATCAAGCACAGTAATCCCATGGTTGTTGAACCAGGATTTGTAGTGGGCAGGTGCCAAGTCCTGCTGGAAGATGAAGTCTGCATCCCCATAAAGCCGCTGAAGCAAGCATGAAGTGCTCTAAAATGTCCTGGTAGACAGCTACGTTTATACTGGACTTCATAAAGCACAGAGGACCAACAGCAGCAGCTGACATGGATCCCCAAGTCATCACAGACTGGGGAAACTTAACACTGGACTTCATGCATCTTCCATTTTGCGCCTCTCCGGTCTTCCTCCAGACTCTGGGACCTTTGTTGCCAAATGAGATGCAAAACTTGCTGTCATCAGAAAAGAGGACTTTGGACCACTGGGCAACAGTCCAGTCTTTCTTTTCTCTAGCCCAGCTAAGGCGCGTCTGGTGTTGCTTGCTTGTAAGGAGCGGCTTGACAACAGGAATTCGACATTTGAAACCCATGTCCAGCATCCGCCTGCGTGTCCTTTCTCTTGAAGCAGCAACTCCAGCCTGAGTCCACTCCTTATGAAGTTCCCCCACACTTTTGAATGGCCCTTTTCTGACCATCTTCTCCAGGCAACGGTCATCCCTCCGGCTTGTACACCGTTTTCTTCCACACTTCTGCCTTCCACTTAACTGTCCATTAATGTGCTTTGACACAGCACTCTGAGAACACCCAGCTTCTTTTGCTATCACGTTTTGTGTCTTACCCACCTTGTGCAGGGAGTCAATGATGGTTTTCTGCACAACTGTCAGATCAGCAGTCTTCCCCGTGATTGTGAATTCTTCTAAACCAAACAAGACACAGACTTTTTAAAGGCTCAGGATCATTTTGCAGGTGTTTTGGATTACAGTCGTCCCTCGCTATAACGCGGTTCACTTTTCGCGGACTCGCTGTTTCGCAGATTTTTTTAGTGTACTTTTGCATGCTTTTTTTACAGTGTACTGTACAGTATGAACGCGCATTGTGTTCTGCGTCCTGATTAACTAAGGGAGTACTGTACAAAATGCGTGTAAAAAGGTGTATAAAAGTTTGTGGTTAGGGGTTTTACGGCCTTAAAACATGTATAATAATTGTAAAACTTACTTCGCGGATTTCGTTTATTGCGGGTTATTTTTAGAACGTATCCCCCGCGATAAACGAGGGACCACTGTACTTACCTGATTAGTGTGTGACACTTTGAGCCTACAATACTGAACATTTTCATAGTATTCTTTTTTTTTTTTCGAGAAACAAAATAATGCTTGAGATATCTCACTTTGCATGTAATGAGTCTATAAAATGTATTGGTTTCACCTTTTATGTTGAATTGACTGAATAAAACAACTTTTACGCGATATTCTAATTTTCCGAGTAGTACCTGTACATAATCATTTACAGACACTTTTACAGAGACTGGAACATCCAATTGGCATCAAAGGAACCGCCCTAAGCTGGTTTAAGTCGTATTTCTTAGATCGATCTCAGTTTGTTCACGTCAATGATGAATCCTCCATGCATACCAAAGTTTGTCATGGAGTCCCACAAGGTTCTGTACTTGGACCACTTCTATTTAGTTTATATATGCTTCCTTTAGGGAACATTATTAGGAATCACTCCATTAATTTTCATTGTTATGCTGACGACACCCAATTATATTTATCGATCAAGCCTGATGCAACCAATCAGTTAACTAAACTCCAAGCATGCCTTAAGGATATAAAAAGTTGGATGACCTACAATTTTTTGATGTTAAATTCAGACAAAACTGAAGTTCTTGTAATTGGACCGAAACACCTCAGAAACTCTCTTTCTAGAGACTTAGTTACTTTAGATGGGATCACCCTGGCCTCCAGCTCCACTGTAAAGAATCTTGGAGTTGTTTTTGATCAGGATTTGTCCTTTAACGTCCACATAAAACAAATTTCGAGGACTGCATTCTTCCACTTACGTAACATCGCTAAAATCAGACGCATTGTCTCTCAGGCGGATGCAGAAAAACTAGTCCACGCATTTGTTACTTCAAGGCTGGACTATTGTAACTCTTTGTTATCAGGCTGCTCTAATAAGTCTCTTAGGACTTTGCAGTTAATTCAGAATGCTGCTGCACGTGTTCTGACAGGAACCAAGATCAGAGATCACATCTCTCCCATTTTGGCTTCCTTGCATTGGCTACCTATTAAATCTAGAATAGAATTTAAAATTCTTCTCCTTAAAGCCGGGCATACACTGTACGATTTTAGCCTGTTTTTGACCCGATTTTTGAGTCGCACGACCTGGCGACGCACGGCCCAATTTCCCGTTTCGTCTGGCTTCTTTTTCCGTACAGTGTACAGGGGATAACGAGGGCCGATTATCTGTTCCAGAACCACGATCGGATGGTCAGATAAATTTCTGACATGTCAGAAATTTTGGTCGACCGACAAATTCTTTCGCAGAGTGGAAGCCGAGCCCCGAGCCGAGCGGAGCATTTCTCCCTCACTACGCCTGCGCAAAGTGATAGTCACCATGGCGATGTGTCGGTGGCACGAAAATATCGAGGCGTACCCTGATTACCCTGATTAAAACTGTTGTTAGTGACTTGTAACGGTCAAAACGTAGATAACAGGTATTTTAGCATAGCGTTTGTTATCAAGTTAAAAGTAGGCTTACCTCCAATTCCTGCTGTAAAATGGACAACCCGTACTCTCCATGTTTGCTGAGCCATCTCCGAGTCCAGATGGGCCTCTTCTTTTTAAAACTTTCAGCGCACAGTACCACAGCAATCAATAGGGCAGCCTTCTTTTTGTCTAGCATTTTGCTAATAACCGGCGTCAGAGCTTTTAAATAAATTTTTATTGACCGCTGTCAATAGACAGGACAGTCAGCAGGGGCCGATGGGCCATTTTCACCCATACAGCACATAAATCGTGAGCTTTGGCCGTACATCGTAGATGATTACTCGTACAGTGTGTGATGGTATCAACAACAAGATTTTCAAAAATCGTACAGTGTATGCCCAGCCTTACTTATAAAGCTCTTTATGGCCAGGCACCATCATATCTAAAAGAGCTCATAATACCTTACTACCCCTCTAGAACACTGCGCTCTCAGGACGCTGGGTTCCTTGTGGTTCCTATAGTTTCCAAAAGTAGATTGGGAGCCAGAGCTTTCAGCTATCAGGCTCCTCTTCTGTGGAACAAACTACCATTCTGGGTTCAGGAGACAGACATGGTCAACACTTTTAAGAGTAGACCTAAGACTTTCCTTTTTGGTAAAGCCTATAGTTAGGGCTGGCTCAGGTCATCCCTTAGTTATGCTGCTATAGGATTAGACTGCCGGGGGACTCCCCCTCCCTCCCTTGTCTCTTTCAGGGTTATGCCTAGTTAGGCAAAGTATTGGTTAAAGATGTAGTCACATCTCCCTTTACTGAAAAATCTACTCTCTCTCTCTCTCCCCCCTCTCTCCCTCTCACCATCTGTAAACATACATGTCTCATTAATGCATGTTAGTAACTAAACTTCTTCCCCAGAGTTTCTGTGCTCTGTCGTCCAGCAGGTTCTCGTGGATCGTGGCTGCTGTGGTCCACTACATATATTATTACTGTCATTATTGTTACCATATCTCCATTACAGTTTATAGATAGTTAATGTTTTGCTGCTGCTGTGTATCTGTGTCTCTCTCTGAGATAACTTTTGTTATGATATGGCACTATATAAATAAAATTGAATTGAATTGAATTTGGCAAATGCATTTCTAAAACACAATGAACTCAAGTTTCTAAAGACAAGTCTAAGATAAAGACAAGATAAGTCCAAGTCGAGTGTCCACACTAATGATTGAAGCGAGAAACTTCAGAGTTGGATGCTTGTGTCTACATCAAGTCTTTGGTGGTGAATTCTCAATCCTCAAAGTCTCACTACTCAATCTAGTGAACAGCAATATATCTACTGTTGTCTTAGATCATTTGCAATAAAATTAGATTTTTATGTATTTTTCTATAGCTAAAGGAAATCACTGACACAACTTGTCACATTTGATGATTTCTGGATCAGAGTGATGAAATTAAAGCACCGGTGAATAAGGAGACACACTGCACACATTGCTCTTCTTCTTCTTCATGTACAGAGCTGTGAAAAGAACAGTGGGAACACTGTGAGCTCTGTGGTCCAGTCCTCTGCCTACAACATTCAGATTTAGCTTAAGATGTGAGAGGAGCTTATCAGCACAATGTGGAGCTGGGTGCTGTTACAGGCTGGAGAAGAATCTGTGAACACAAGCCTCACGCTCCCTTTCTTGTTGATGGCTCTCATCCTGTTCCAAGTAAATCTCAGGTTGTTTGAGTGAGCAGCGAGCTCTGTCTATATATATGTATATAAAAAATCAGCATATCTGTTAGCCAGCCCAGCAGCTAATCTATCTGCCTGGTAACCAGGGTCTTAATAATAGGAATCATCTTGCCAAAAGATCATTAGTATTATTGACTGTTTTACTATTGTATTTAAAATCGGTGTAAAACCAATCAAACACAAAAAGCACCATAGACAGGATCAAAGAAAACTAAGAGGTTAATATCTCATGTGGTCCTGAAGGAAGAGGAAGGGAAATTGATAGCAGTAGACTGAGAATGGTATGGCAGAACAGCTACATAGTACATATAGTACCCCTTGAGCAACAACACAGTCATCATATTTCATCAATTTCAAAAATCAGGATTTGGTTGGACGACAGAAATATAAAATGATGTCAGTTAGCTGACCTTTGTAAAAATGTGTACATGGATAAGGCGAGACAACAACATAGATTTAAGGGCCAGTGTGTTCGATTTGGGGGGGTGTATTTACAGAATATTGCAAAAAAATAAAATATTATATTTATAACTATTTAGCTGCCACTGAAGTTTCTCCATCATGCTAAGCAGGAGAGGGTGAAGCGAAGGTGTTGCAATAAGCAGCTGCACAACAACTTCCTCACTCATTCCCCTCTAATTGCCTGTTGATGACCAAGTTTTTGAATGGAAGTCAATGAAGAATTCATATTCACCATGCAGAATGATCATGTTGTGCAGTTGCTGCAAAAGTGGTCTTCCTGCTAACAGCCTGTTATGAGCAAGTCACTCTATGGTGAAACCAAAACAGAAAGTTTGAGTATGAAGGCTTCCTGGACTTGGTTTGAGTTTGTTTGATGTTCACTTTGAATAAAGTTTTGGACACAAAGAACCTGAGAAAACTTCAAGACTCTCCTTTAAACAGTGAAACAGTTAGACTTCTGACATGTTCCGGCATCAAGCCTTCAGGAATCTTTCGTTTGAGTGTGGACTACTAAACATCAGTTGCCTGGTAGATCCAAAAGGCTTCCCACTGGTTCATTTCCTTTGTCTGCTACCTTTTTGTATAGAAGATGGATGTGGTTGATGCCAAAGGCTTGTGATGTTGATAAGTTACTGTGATGGAGAAAGAAGAAACAGACTGTTCTCTTATTTCTTTTGCTCTTTCTCTCCATTCAACTCTTCTCATATCCTGTAATGTTGTTTATTGTTACCCGAGCGATGTCCATCTATCTTCTCTGTCAGGTATCGGAGGTCTGGAGGAGTGTGTCTTGAAGTCAGCCACCCTGTCCACCTCTCCCGCCTGTCCACCCTTCATCCCGCTCAACTTTGAGGCCACGCCCATCGTACGGGTCGCCATAGAACCAAAGCATCCGAGTGAGTTTATGAATTTAACATTTCTTGTAATCAATACACTGAAGATTTCTGTGTTTTTGGTTTACGTCTATGGATAGTATACACACTATTTTACACACACATGACGGGCTAGAGATGCAGGAGAGATGGGCAGCCACAGAACAGTGCCCTGGGAGCATTAGTTGCTTAAAGGCACCTCTCCAGCTGCCAGTCAACACTCCACACTGTGGTCTGTGCTGCACTGGAACCGTTGAGTTACTGCCACCCCTCTGATGGTTGGCTGGATCCAGTGATTTGATGATTTTATGATCACTGATTGTCTTTAAACGATACAAAATAAAAAGGGTAATTTGCATTGATTTTAGCGTAAAACAATAGAAATAAAATCTGCTCCTGATGCACACCTTTAGAAAAGTGAAGGACTGATGTTAATACAATGCAGATCCTGTGTTCATCATTTGGAGAGAAGGTTCCAAAAGTCAAAGCTGCACCTTGTTCAATAGGAAGATAACTGATCATGTGCCAAGACCTGCCAGACTCTGAGGTCTCTGTGCACATTGTGTTTGATTTACTGTCACTCTGCTTTGAAGCCAAGGTGAGACTAAATACATTTCAATAAAGACCTATAGGATCAGGATCTGCTGTACTAGAGGTGTTCATTTTTCCTCACTGTACATGCTCTGAACTGCTAATGCAGATAAATCACAGAGATGCTTTACACCTCATTGGTTTGTTTGTTTGTTTGTTTGTTTGTTTGTTTGTTTGTTTGTTTGTTTGTGTGTGTGTGTGTGTGTGTGTGTGTGTGTGTGTGTGTGTGTGTGTGTGTTAGGTGAGATGCCAAAGCTGGTGCGTGGGATGCGTCTCTTGAACCAGGCAGATCCCTGTGCTGAGGTTCTGATCCAGGAAACAGGAGAACATGTTCTGGTCACTGCTGGTGAAGTTCATCTTCAACGCTGCCTGGACGATCTTCGAGACCGGTCAGTGTGTGTGTGTGTGTGTATCTCTAGACGTCTCTGTGTCTGTGTGCTTTCATCACTGTGGCATAGTCATCTAAAGGTTGTGTCACCTCATGCATCAGTATTAACATGTGCTGTCTGCTTCCTTCTGTTCCATTTTCATTCTCTGCATGTGTTTTTTTTTTCCTGCTCGCTCAGATTGATTGTCTCTCTGTGTTTGTCTCTCCTCTGAGCTTCTGTGCTCTGACTGTGTTCATGTATTTGGTTGTATAGTGCAGGTTTAATACAGTGTGTGTTCATATACTGAGTGACTCAGATGAGAGAGAGGGAAGCTGAACTGTTTCCAATTTCAGCACCATCATTATCTGGCTATCATCACATATTGACTGCTGACGCTTTCTGTCTGGACGCTGCTGGCCTCCTCAGAATAACAGCACGGCTTACGGATGCTCAGATAGATTGTAGAGAATTTCCAAGTAAGATTTGGTTTTGTCCTGGTGTGACTGCTGCGTTCTCATATGACCACACTGACTGACTGCTTTCTTGCTGTTTCCAAAACAGCTCTGGGGCTTCACTTGAAGCACAGGCCCTCCCTGTAACCTTAACAGAAAAGTTACCCAAGAACAACACAACAACAACAGAGAAACAATTTAGCATTTTGTTCCAAAAACATCTGTGAATGTAAAAAAATGTGATCTGTGATTGTCCTGTCCATGTGAACAGTTACAGTGTGAGAACTGACACATGTATTACTGTTTTAAAATAATGCGGTGCAATCACCTAACATGACAAAGTAGGGATGAAATTCTTAACACTGTTGTAGATTTTGGTACATGTTGACAGTCAGGCAGGTGTACTGTTTTTCCAGACTTGAGGCTAAGCTAAGCAGGTGCTAGCAGTAGCTTTTTAAATCTGCTGTAGCGATGTGAACGTGGGGTTGATCCTCTCATGTAACTCTTGGCAAAGAAGTGAAGCCCATTTCCAAAAATACCAAACTGTTCCTTTCAGAGCTGCTGAACGAGCTTTTCTTTTTTCAGTGTGTTGAAGGTCTGCATTGACTGAAAACTGTTACCACACAATACAATCAACACACACTCACTTATTGGTTCTAGACAAAGTGATGATGATGATGAACCAATGGAATTCAGCCTAAAGTAAATAAACATGATAATAAGCAGATCTCCATATGTACAGTACATAGACAAACATAATTATTGGGAAATGAATGGCAACTGAAAAAAATGACTATCTGACATAACTGTTATACTGTTATATCTGTAACAACAGTGAAAGATTAATCTGAAATATTAAAGTAAAACAAATGCAGCATTTGTTAAACTACACACACTATACAGAAGCTTTTTATTGGCACTACTATATGAAAGCTTTGTGGGACTTTGTGGGAGGTTGTACATGCAATATTTAAACCCTGGTGCACAGATGTGCTGTTTGACAGGCATACTTGTTGAGCTACAATGAAAACTGCTGCTGTATGTACAGATGCACTTACAGAATGTAAATACACTGAATGGCTTTACCTATAGCTGCAACCACAGACTCTACACGGCACACACCAAAGATACAGCTTTACTGATTTCACCAAGATGCAAACAGGATCTACTTTATGTCATGCATAGGTGGGAAGATTAGAAACACGTGATTACCCTTTCATCCATGGCTCTGTTCTCAGCTAACATTCTCAAAGGCTGCTGGTTGCAGTGGTGGGCGGAAACAGACGGTGTTAATTCCCCGTAGAGATCAACCCGTCAGTCTGACCTTCTTCCAAACCTCTTATGCATATATTAGCATTGTAAAACAGATTAAAGGGGAATGCTTCTGTTGTTTATGTAATTCATCAAAGTACTGTGGCCCATCTTTTATGTAACTAGCATGGCTCTCTCACTTTGAGGTAAGCATGTTTTCTAAATGGTAAGCAGCATCCTTAGCGTCCCATAGACTGCCTTCACGATGAATCATCCATCCATGTTCTGTCTGTACAGTCTGTATGGGACAGACAGCTTTAGCTGGACGTTGTCATGTGAAAAGCATATATTCATCAGTTTATTGATACTATATGTATTCATGAACACAGTGCCTCTGTTTTTATTCATCGCAGCTGTCAATAGAAATCAGTCCTTTCATGGCAGAGTTCCCTGCCCAGGCATCGCTGCTGAAATGATGTTACCAGACAGTGAGCAACTAAATCCTGTTGAGTGAGAAATATGATGCATGAAATGAAGTTTTGATCATGTAACAGACTTCATGACAACCTAAAGTTATAATAGAACAGTGAACTAAATCTTTAGTAGTCAGTCCCTCTGTTGTGCCTGTTGAAATGAATAAAATGTAAATGTCTGATCATATAAAATATATTTTGTGCTGAGTGAGTATAACTTCACTTCTTCAGAAAGTGAATTTGAAGTCTTTACTCTGCCAGGTAAGATGGAAATATTCAACACGTCAACACTTTTTTTTTCATTAAATATATTTTCTATGAAGCTTTTCTCATGAAATTTAGATCAGGTTTTGGTACTAACTTAATAATACTACACAGATAAAGAAATCACAGCATTCCAATCTATTCAAAAAAAGTCATAAAGTGACTCATCTGCATTTTCCATTGAGAAGTTAGAGTTCTAGATGACTTGTTATTATCGTCAATTTTCATCATCAGTTTTTCATCATGATTTAATATAACCCAATAATATTTCAACTGCTAGTGCCTAATTCAGCATAATTTTGTATTAAAATATGAATGAATGTAGACTACAGAACTATTGGATTAGGTGTTTAGCACATGTACCTCACTGACATCATGACAACATTATTAGGTAATAACATTCTAAACTACGACTGTGTTGGATATGACCTGCTAAATATCAGCATATCAGCAATGTGATTGTGAACATGTTAGCATGCTGTCATCTGCATAAGGCTTGAAGCACAGTGTTTGATATTACTGATCAACAATGAACAATGCACTGTCCTTTTTTCATTCCTGTGTAGACTTTATGTGTTTGTTAAAAACCTGTGAACGTGCAGGCACAAAACCCCAACTTTTCATGAGACTTGTCCTATTACTCCATGACAACTGACCAACATTCATAAGTTGTGCAGTACCAAGAATTATTAATTTATTACTTAAAAGCTGAGCAATAACAGTTCTTGGCTTCAAATAATAATGTTATACCACTATATGTTATTGGAGCTCATTTAAATGATGTGAGATAAGTAATATTACAGAGAACTTAGTTCACTGGCATGTAGACTTTTAAAGCAAATCTCATAAATCTAGAATGCATGCAGATCCATCCATTGCTGGTGTTGGTAGTGATAACTTGGTCCCATGCCTCAGGATACATTATCCTGCAGCCTTTAGACAAAAGCACAAAAATCCAATGCAGTGATGAGACGATTCAACCAAAACAGTTAATGATCAAGTGGAGCAGGTTCTCTCTATGTTTGGCTCCACTCATTGGCCTGTCTTCCAGATCCTGCCTCACCGTGCTTCATTAGATGGAAGTCATTACTACGGTGATGAGTGGAGCCTTGTTTCCACCAGACCTTGTGCCTAGCATTTCAGGAGCTGCACTTTTGTCTCATCACCTCAGAGACTCCCTTTCCTCTCTGCTCCCAGTGCTCTCAGACTGCTTTTAGAGCTGTTTGGCTTCTAACATGACTTTTACTCAGAAGTGACTTCCATCTAGCCACTCTGCCGTACAGGCCAGAGAGCCTGAGAGGGCCTCTTATCACTGCAGAGGAGCGCTCATGCTGTTAGAGTGCCCACTAGCTTCTTAGTCACCTCACTGATGATGGCACATCGACAAACTTTTTTTTGTACTTGTGCCATTTGCTAGGCATCAAGCTCCTGTGGCAATTACATCAGATCAGGTTGGAACCCTGGATTCCAATAACATGCAGGTTGCTTTTTTCCCAGAAACTGGTGAAAGAACTGTTTTTGAAGATTCACCAGGTGAAACGGGGTGAATCAAAGCACAGGGCTCAAAGAGCAGTCAAGTGCACCATACCATATGTGCCCACGGCATACTGGCACATTTTTGGTATGTGGTGCACAGTGCACCCATAGTACATACACCTAGATTTGGGGTGGTAGACACCATTAACATACATTTAAAAACACATTTACACTGTCACTTTGATAAGAAAATAGATTGTCATGACTAACCACTAAATTTCACAGGCCATGGCTGCGACACACCACCACCAGGTTAATAAAGTGCGGGGGCCTTCTGACACACTCCTGGTCAGATAAGAAGCTGTGTGGAGAAGCAGTGTCAGAGCCGTGATGTCACAGAGCCGTGCCCAGTGTGAATTGGGAATTAAGGGGTTAGATTGTCATTCATTGCGTGTTGCAATGCTGTGGTACACAGGGCAGGGCTGGCTCTATTGATCCTTTATGACAGGCCCTGGACAGGAAGCACAGACTGACGGTCACCACATAAGCCTGTAATATTACACTGAAATGTTCTAAAGTTGCTGTGAAATAGCTAGAACAAAACGCTTGTTACACACGACACATTAAAACCAACAATGTCACATGAAGCCAAGAAACATAAGAAGACAAGCCATTTTCTTGTGATGGTCTCTCTACTCGCTGTGAGTAGAAATTTTACTAAGTAATTATCTTCCTTCAGCAGTTATATTGCTCGGGTACAGAATTGAACATTTCGTGGGGACTTCATACTCTAATACCTTCATCCGAAATGTCTGTTTCTGGGCCACTCCAGAAGATATGTGTGTGACCTGTATGCCCACATTGTCTCAATGTGATGAAGAAATGAAAAAGGTTTTTACAATTATATTATGTGAATCTGTGGATGTCAACTCCACACATGTGGAGGTGTTTTTATGTTAAATTTAACCATACACAATGAGACATGTTGATGCATTGACAGACTTGATCTGGGAAACATCTTTTGAATAAAAAAAATTGCCCTGTACAACAAACAACCTCCTAATATGGAATATTCAGTCGCACATGCATGTGTGTCCATGAGAGAAGATAACGGGTCAGATGAATGTACAGTATATGCACTCAAACATATGTTGATGTGCTTCATGTTTTTGTATCCTTGTATTGAAGTCCAAAAGAGCAGAGCAGAGCAGAAAGGAGGAATGAGACAGCGGACCACTGGCAGACAGGTGTAGGTCAAACTTCTGCACACACAGAAAAACAGTAGAGCTGTAAGACTCACACTGCTCTCATGAAATCTAAATCTAATGTAATGTTTCCAATGAAAGCTAAACCTCAGACAGTCAGGCAAACACAGTTCACAGTTCTGCTGACAGATATCATCACGCTAGCTTGTAAGGTGTTTAAAGCTAACAAATGAGAACCTTGGAAAAGATTCTTCTGTCTGCACTTGACAGCCACATATATGATATGATGGTGGGTGTCATTACAAATGGCTGATTAGAGCACCCAGGCTTCATTCAGCCCGCCTCAGCTCCACCGACGCTCCACCTCACCATTTTTGCCCAGTTAGGTGGAAGGCAGGACAGCGAGAGCCACCACACTGAGCTCCTCAGACACCTGTGGGTGACATCACGGAGACTACATCCAGGTCTTATACAGTCTGTGCGTGAAACACATGGAAAAAGACACATCATTGTTCTTGTACTGCCATGCAGAGCTAGATAGTCTTATAGTAGTATTATAAGAATATTAACAAATATTCAGGTTGCAGGTAATTATACATCCAGTAACTGGTACTCATCATGTGAAGGAAGAAGCTTTAATTATTTATTATTTATCGTTCTAACATTCCAAGATTTTTACTAATGCTACAGTTCAACTCTTGAATGAGATTGTTGCTGTTATTGATACATAATAATCATCTTTGTTGGTTAGAGGCTTGTGAAATGTAGGTAGTGTGAGTCAGTTCACTTAAATAGAAGACAGTAAAGAAATGGCCTGACCCTGTGCCAGTCCAGCTGCAGTTATCAGCTCAGTGACCAGAAGTTTAAAGCTGATGAGGGCTGCCAACTTCCTGTGCACTCCATGTGACACGTTCTGCTCACATTACTTGCAGTAATGATGATTTATATAGCACCTTTCAAGAAACCCAGGGACGCTTTGGATGCATTACATATACAAACTATTCATTTAAATATTCTATAATTCTTCTGTAAGACTTTTTTGGAGGCTGCGCTGTGTTATTCATTGGAGGAGCAGCGTGTTGCAGCGCTGTGTTTTGCAGGATTTGGGAGTAAGCTTTGTCTGTCATGTCAGTGTTGGTGAAACTGTGCTGCCTGCCTGTTGTGCTGTATTTATGGGATTCCAGCTGAAGAAAGGAGGCCATGTGTAATGCTGCTGCTATGTTTAGAGCCAGGCCAGACAGCTCTGGACAGAGACTGCAAAGGAGGACGGGCTGGCCTGCTGGCCGGCCACTGAGCTCCCAGTGGGATTTCCTGATTGGCCGGTTGCTTGGCTTTATGGCTAGCTGAATGTCTCGATTGCTGGCTCGTTGTTTGGTTTGTTGGCTGTTGATGTGACTTGATGGCCCATTAAGTGTTTTCTTAGCCAGTTGACTGACTCATAAACAGGCTGATTGGCAACCTGGCTCACTGGCTAGCTCAGTTGGCCAGCTCATTGACTGGTTAGCTGACCGGTTGGCCTGTCGGCTGGCCGATGGCAGTCTGAGCCCTTTGTGACATCGCTGGCAAGCAGCCTGACCCGCAGTGTGTCATGCTCCGAATGAGGTCAGCGCTGCTCAGCCGCTCGAGTGAGCACGAGACTGTGACATCACAGCTCCTACAGCACCCTGAGGGGATTATGTCTCTCTCTCTCTGTCATCAGAACTGGGTCAGGTGCCAAGTGTTCATGTTACACAATGCTGAGTGATGCAGCTGATTGATGATTTGTGATGTCCTGTTTTCTTTAAGTCCACAGCAATCAATCAATCAGACTGTCTCTGTATATCACTACACACACACACACACACACACACACGTTTTAAAGAAAAACACAATCTGAGGAAATGCTGTCTCATCATTTTGCGGTGAGGATCAGCGGGTATCATGGCAGCTTTTTCACTGAAAATTTTGAATTATGGGAAAACAAAAGTGGCACATCTCATTTGATCCACGGTTAATAAAAATGTTGGTTAGTGTCACACACATGTTTGTCAGTCTGTGGAAAGGTTTCTATAGTCACCTCTATTTCCTGTTGAAGCAGCATGAAGGGAGAAAACTTAGCCCAGTGAGAGATTGTTCTAAAGTGTAAACCAGTGTCAGTGACATGAGTTAAGGACTGTGACTTCAGTGACTGGGATGACCTGTCTTCTGTCCTGTTTTCTGTTGCTGCCAGCTCGATAAGGCGAGCATGTATCCGACCCTGTGTCCGTGTTTGTAATGTGGTCACAGCCCTGCGTCTGCGTCACCTTAACACACGAGTGTGAACACAGACCTCTTTTTAGGAATGACCCAGTGATCTGTGGGTCAGCCAGGAAGCTTCTGTGTTGTTCAGTAAAGCCTATAATACAGACAGACAGACGCAGACAGCCTAATCACTGTGGCTGTTCCATCCTGTGTGGAAACTCACACTGACTCCAAATAATTGAGTCGTTTAATTTGTGGTTTGTTTTTAATGTCAGTGAAATTTATTTATGTTTGAAGGCTGGCAATATTCTATATTTGTGTTATTGTCAAGAAATCCCATGAAAAGACTAAAACCAACAATATTTGTCTCAGTACTTTCTGACATCCCGTCTATGTCTCTGCCTAATAGATCCTACTTTCCGACTATCTTTATTGTTTATTTATTTATTGTTTTTGACAGAAAGATGATGTATTCTGAACTGACTTTAATAAACTACGCTGTGTGCGTCCATTGTAAAGAAGGAACATGTCACCCAGTGCAACACTGTGACTCACTGGTTTTTGGACAACAGTGCAGCTCTATGGCACAGAGGAAGATGATCTATCAGACTGTGATACACATGTAGTAGGACTGATTCATTATGGGGTTTGAATAACCCCAGACTAAATCCTATGACTTGAACCTCTCTGGGGTTTGTAGAAAACAATTTGTCAAGCATGTACAACACAAAGAAAAATACTTTAACCTGCATGTTGAGCAAACCATGCAGAGTGATGTTCAACCTTGATCTCCATCAAACATTTAGTCTATAAAATGTCAGAAAACAATGTGTCCAATGTCCAGAATGTCCATCTTTTGATCATCTAATAGACTAGTCCACTACACTTAGCTAACACCTGATGAGATCTTGTGGACACTTGGCTGTATGCAGTCTGTGAATGGATCGAGCCATTCACTGTAGCAGAGTATCAGTGGCATGTGTTTGAAGCCCTCCACTACAATATTTTATTGCTCACATTAATATTTACAGTGTCCCACATGGATTATAACCAACATCACTCAGTGTTGTTTAGAAGCCGTGAGTCTCCAGATTTAAAGCAGAGACACAGTAAGGACACAAATCAGGAGAGAAAAAATCTGTTCAGTTTGGCTCCGGGTGGCTGTTTAATGTCTTCTTCATCTTTCTGTCAGCAGGATGTCTATGGACTGAAATATGTGCCACCAGAAACTGAATTTGAATCATTTATATTTGAATTGCTTAAGTTGAATAATTGCATTAAAAAACTGAATTTGAATCACATAATTGTATTTGTATTGTTCAGTTTAAATCATTGCATTGAAAAACTGACTCTGAATTGTAATTTGAAATTGAATTTGTTTGGAACTGAACATTCAGTTCTCACTATTCAAATTCAATTTTCTGTGACAAACATCCGGGTACTTGAGGCAGAGCAATTGAGCACAGGACGTCTCTTCAGCCAATCAGCGCCTGTGTGTGTGTATGTGTGTGTGTGCCGGTGTCTAGGGCAGTTACCATTGCCATGCCACGGCAACTGCTGCTGTTATGGGCATTTGTTTTTATTTTGTATTTTATGAAACAGTCGTCAGGATTGTATTAGACTTGCTGGCAGTAACATTTCCATTACATGATTTCTGCATTAATTTGAAAATGTAGTTGACACAGACAAGTCTTGATTTAATATTGGTGTTGATGTTTACTCATAACTATGACAGTAATAGAGAATTTTGACTCCAAATCCTAAAAGCATGTTCATTCATTCACATTACTTCAGTGTTCTCTTCTCGTCCTAGACTCAGTCTTGTTGCCAAAGTCAGCAGTGGCTGTCACTGCAGTAATGCTGTAGACTCTGTAGATTTTTTTATTGGTGATGGATGAAATTCATGTTCATGTTCATGTTCATGTTCATGTTCATGTTCATGGCCATGCTGGTGGTTTTTATATTTCTTTGATTGCTTTAGTTGAAGTTGTGGAATATCCTATACAGTTGTATTTTCTGTTTATATCCATGCTAGTGGTTTGGCTCCAGCGATGGGCGCTCGATCCAGAATGAAATACTCAATACATAATACTGATACTAAAACTATTGGATGTATTACCACTGAGTTCTGTGCAGTCATTCGTGGTCCTCAGAGGATCAATTCCACTCACTTTGGTAATTCTCTAACACTTTGAGGTTGACATTTATGGTTTTGTATGAAACTTCTTGACAAATACTGGATGGATTTGATACAGATACACATTCCCCTCAGGATAATTGTCTTTTCATCTTCAAGTCAGCAAACGCTTATTATTTTAATCATTGATTAATCTGTTAATTATTTGAACAAAAAACTGAAACATTCCAATCCAATCATCCTTTTTCAGGATGTTAACATCACCTTATTAACATTCAGTGTGAGCATTTAGCATGCTGTGCCAAAGTATCAGTAACAAAAATCACATTATCTGTCATTAATATCACTTTACATGTTTCTTTAAAGGTTTGCTAAAATTGAGATCAGCGCATCAAAGCCCATCATTCCATTCAGAGAAACAGTGGTACGTCCTCCAAAAGTTGACATGGTGAATGAAGACCTGGGCAGGCAGCAGAAAATAGCCATCATTCACCAGGTGAGCCGGCCACGGGCACTGAACTGCTTCTCTGCAAGCGTTTTGTGTCACCTGTGTCTTTTACAGTTTGTCTGTATTAAAGTAATTTGTTTTCATTGATTTGGAGAGTTGGGCAGTGGAGCAAGGGGAAAATATAGACTACTGATAGATTTACTGACAATGTGTGTGTGTTTAAAGGTGAAAGAAGACGCCTCTCAGGGCCGTTCATCTGACACCCTGCATGTAGACTCTAATGGTCTGGTCACCCTCACCACTCCCAACAGACTGGCCATGGTGAGCGTCCGGGCGATCCCCTTGCCACAGGGTAAGACCTGGACACACATCAAGCAAGCTAAAGGTCACACCAGTCTGCCCTGTCACCATACAGAGAGAGAGAGGCAGTACACTCTGTTTACATGTCATGACATTAACGTGATTCAACAGAAACACATCTTTCCAGTGCAACGTTCAACTTTTCTAAGCATACTCTGTGTCCATGTATAAAGTCTTGTGTCCAACAAGCATGGACTGTGTTGATTTAAAGCAGAAGCGGATCTTAAAGAAAGAAAAGAGATAGATCAGTAGAAAGAGACACGGAACTACTTTTCTACACACTAACAGGTTTAGTCCACTGTCATATGAAAAAGTGTCATGTCCTGTGCTTTCTTCTCTAACTGCACGTTAATGTGCTGAAGCACTGTGAATAAAAAACAAACTGGTTGAGTAGAAAAGAATTGTTTGGATAGAAAAGCATCTCGCTGTGAGACCGCATGAAGGACTACTTCACGGATGTCATTTGTAACAAACACTGTTAATTTTGATTCTCCTGCAGAAGTGACCAATCTGTTGGAGAGTAGCACTGAGCTGATCCGCACTCTGGATCAGTTGAACATATCCCTGAGGGAGGGGAAAAGTCTAGAAGTCAGCCTCAGGACCCTGGAGGCCATCGCTGGATTCAAGGCCCAGCTGGAGAGCCTACTGCAGGGGAGGAAGTGGAGGAACGCTGTGGAGCGTATCTGGTCCTTTGGGCCTCGCAGGTCTGGTTCATGTGGACTGTCAGTCCTTCAGAATAGATTCATAGTGGTGACTGTAGCGATACTGACATGGTTCACATGGAACATTGTATTGATAACAGATAGACTGACCTTTGTCTAGAGGAACCAGACCTTTATTTGATACAGGCCATTATTTCTGATCCAGTCACTGTTATTCACCATGTTCCCATTCTTGTTTTCAGGTATGGTCCCAACATTCTCCTGAACAGTGTGGAGGGCTACCAGCGGCCCTCAGTGTGGCAGTGTCTGGTCAGAGGAGACAAAGCTGGCGAGGATGAAACTCAAGCCGCTGTCATACGAGACTTTGATAACAGCATCATAAGCGGCTTCCAGCTAGCAACTCTGTCAGGGCCCATGTGTGAGGAGCCCCTGATGGGAGTTTGCTTTTCAGTGGAGAGGTGGGACATCCAGTCTTCAGCCTTACCACAACATCAGGACTCCTTGGAGGAAGACTCCTTGTCCCATGATGCTTCAGCAGACAGTAAAGTGGAAGAAAGCGCTAAGACATCTGAACAGACTGATGGTACGGCAACAGGGCCAAGCCAGGCCAGGCGCAGGCCAGAGGCTGCCTCCTCAGACTGCTACGGGCCGGTCTCTGGCCAGCTGATCGCTGCCATGAAGGAGGCCTGTCGCCATGCCTTCCAGGCTCAGCCCCAGAGACTCATGGCTGCCATGTATACCTGTGAGATCATGGCCACTGCTGAGGTGCTGGGTAAGAGAGCGCGAAGCAAACTTCTGCCACACAAACATATGGCTTCTTTGGCTTTTTCACTGTAATACAGAGGAATGTATTGGGAGATAGCATGGCATTTACACAATTTAACATAAACATGTCTTTCCAGTGCAATGGTTACTCTGAATCATCCTCAGAAATCCCCAAAATGGATATCTGGACACAACAATCCCTGTCTGCACGGCCACGTACTGACTTCAACTGAATAAGCTGGCAGGGTTCAGTATATATGGGACTGGTCACTTTTGGGGATATTTTTTATATACTGTATTTCCTGGAGACTTACCTGAACCATGACCGCTACTTGCCTAGCCATACCTTGAACTTAACCACAACCACTGACCCAGAAGTCAATCAACTAGGCAAGCTGTCCTCAGTTAATTTTAGTCTAAGACGTGTGCCCGAAGGTAGCCTAAGTCAAACACACACACTACGCTCTCAGGCTGGTAATTTCAAGCATGAGAACAACAGGCCAGGCTGCACAGCTTAGTGTGGAATCATGTTCCACAGCGCTGTCTACACTGTTGTCCTCTGAAAGTCATTAAGGTGAAAATGAGGCTTGAAATGCCACGTAACATGCCCGTGAACAATATCTGCAGGTCTGTTAGCTGCAGCAGCTCGTTACACAAACAGTCCCTTCGTCAACCAAATGAGAACAGGCCAATTAACTGACTGATTTTTGGTTCCACAAGGCTGTTTGAGAAGCACCAATACCTCTGCTGATGATGCTAACCTGTGTCTAGTTACATGAACTTCTTTACTGGTCTGTATAGATTTCTTCCATTAGTTTAAGTATGTGTATTCATGTGTATGGCTTATTTCTGAATAATTTACATATGTATGTACTTTTCTATTTATGTATTAACATGTATGTATTTATTTCCCCAATCTTATTCTGAGTTTATGTTTCACTCAGTGTGTTCAGGGTTCAGTCTGCACTTATACATATAAATATTCACACCTCTGAAATAATTTCTTGAAACAGTCTTTTTAGGGAATCTGGTGATATGTTCTGCCGTGTAGATCGATGCGTCCTAACCCCGTGTTTGTCCCTGTACCAGGCCGAGTGTACGGTGTACTGGGAAAACGAGAGGGCCGTGTCCTCCATGAAGAGATGAAGGAAGGCACAGACATGTTCATCATCAAGGCTGTTCTGCCCGTGGCTGAGAGCTTCGGATTTGCCGACGAGATCCGCAAGAGGACCAGTGGGTTAGCCAGTCCACAGCTGGTCTTCAGCCACTGGGAGGTGATGATCTTTGTTTTTCGTTAATATATACTCATTTTAATTTGATGCCTGCAACATGTTCCAATAACAGTACACAACTTCAGTTTACACATTCTGTGAGGCAGCAAATTGCAGAAAAAGTAATACTTTGCAATGCCTTTGTATACATACGCACACAGGGACTGAGCTCGTTATGCAGGGCTGCGGTCTGGTTAATGAGATGGTTCCCTCGAGGGAGCTGGGATCAAAGCGGCGATAGACAACATGTGTTAGACCGTTAGAGCCGCCGCTTGGCTGGGTCGAGTCGCGCGTCCTCTTGCAGGACATATGGACTGTCTGTTGAGGTAATGGGTGAGGCTGTCTGTAAAGAGAGAGGCGATTCTCCACTGTTGTACAGCCACGTGTCAGAATATTATCACTGTGATTGAATCTTAAATAAGTCACAGTGTTCATTTTAAATCCTGCTTCTGTTTTCTTATAAAGAGCCTCGCTGATGCAGCACTGATGACGGTGGTGAAGTAAGAAAAACACCATGACAGGATCACCATGCCACCTCATGGCTTTGGTTACTGTAGAACCTACAATCCACGCTGTTCTATTGTTAAACATGTATTAGTGTAAATTACAGGCAGCATGTTTATTTTCATACGCACTAATAACCCCACCAAACCACCTTAATTCATATTTATTGTTCACATTAACTTCCCATTTCCCAGTAACCCACCTTCAGAAAAAGAATCCCTGTCAACCCAGAGCAGACATTCATTCAATTGCGTTGTATTTATATAGCACCATATCAGAACAAAAGTTATCTCATGACACTTTCCATGCAGAGCAGGTTTAGACCGTACTCTTTATAATATTATTAACAGAGACCAACACTTCCACCATGAGCAAACATTGGTGAGGAAAAACTTGGGCAGACCCGAGCTCATTAAATTTTGCTAATTAAAATTGAAACTATTTTATTAGATTTTATTTTATGGTCGATTTAGTTCAATTCAGTTTTATTCATATAATGTAAAACAGAAGTTATCTGATGACACGTGTGTGTGTGTGTGTGTGTGTGTGTGTGTGTGTGTGTGTGTGTGTGTGTGTGTGTGTGTGTGTGTGTGTGTGTGTGTGTGTGCGCGCATTTTTTTGGCCAAGTACAGTAGCAAGTGTTTCCATTTTCCAGGTTGTTAATATATGTTAACAGTCAAATGTTTGAACACACGTTGTCATTCAGTAGTTTCTCTCTGTTTTCATTAGTTAGCTTTCCTTTCCACAATCAACAGTCATGACCTAGTAAAGGTCTCACTGAGGAAATGACATGATGACATGATGCCAACTGTACCTGTAGATCAGAACAAATTAGAAAAGAGTATTTGTCTTTGTCTTAGTACTGTACAACCATTGCAGCTATTAGTGTGGGGAGGTGCTGCCTGACGTGCAAACGTTGTAGATGTAACAGTCAACCAGGGTTGTGCATTAACAAAAGTACATCCACACTAAACATACTACATTTGAAAATGCATCTTGTTCTCTGTTTGTTTACCCTCATCTATAATGCGTCTGTTTTTGTCACCTGATGACACCTGAGCTGCTCGAGAACACTCTCCAGCTGACTGCACGTTTTACGGTGAACAAGACAAACGGAGCTTTTGGAAAACAGTGCTGTGATCCTGGTTGGAGGCGGTGTGGCAGTTTTTCATATTAAATGTGGCTGTAATAGTAATAATAGCAATAGTATCATGTATCAAACATCACTTTTAAACCACTCGAAATGTTTAAAGAGTCTGTAAAGCGCCCTTGCACATGTACCGCGACCTTCATGTCATTTTAACCATCTCACAACACCTTGCAGCACCCCACCACCCCACCCCAAGCCCATTCCACATTGTCTTGCAGCCATTGTCTTTGCCTCATTAAAAGTTGTCTGTCTGATTTCATTTATGTGCAGACGCTTCCTCACAAAGAGTTCGTCCTGAACCCCCCACAGTCCTTCAGCCCTCTCAGCTTCACGACTCGCCTGCTGTTTAGTGCTGATGTCAACATTTCTACTGACAGCGATTTGATATGGCCAGGATATTGGATTAACATATGAATGAGCGCAGAGGCAGAGGGAGCAGACTTGGAGCGCTGTATTGTTGTGTAACTGGAGGGTTAGTGGCTCCTGTTGGGACGTTTACATTAGATTTCCATCAGAATGGAGCTTTTGTTCAGCTGCAGACTGGAGAATTGTGTGAATAGGTCTTGTATTGATCAGCCAAAGCATCTGGTTGTTTTTTTGTTGGCATGCTAATACATAGACCCAAGCGATATCTCAGAATGGCTGATATTTTTGCCTGATTTAAGCTTATCTAAAAAGAGGGCAGTTGTAGACATCATCGATTGTGGAGTAAGTAGTCACTTAAAATTGATTTTCTAAATGTTCATCATCCCATATCAAAAGTCATGTGTTATAATGTGTAATGATATGTTACCCTATGTGTCATCTAACTTTATTCTGCCACTTTATATTTTCTGTTGACGAGATAAGGCGTTTGCGCCCATAAAAAGCAAAGAGTGGGCTGCCGGCCTACTTTAACAGCCTTGTGTGAGTACAGACTGTTGGTAAAGTCTGTAAATTATTTGAATTATTTCCATTGCCCCACACTGATGCAAAAATACATTTGTGATTATCTTATTTTAAACTTCTATCACTTCTGTGTTTTTGAACCTGGACCTCATGGTTTCATGGTAAAATGGTAAATGGACTGACTGTACTTAGAGCGCCTTTCTAGTCTTCCGACATATTCACACACTGATGGCACAGCCTTCAGGAGCAATTTGGGGTTCAGTATCTTGCCCAAGGACACATGCGGACTGGAGGAGCCGGGGATCGAACCACCAATCATCTGAGAGAGGAGAAAAGTTATTGCGCGCTATGTGCGCGCCGAAAATTTTTTCAGAGCACCAATTAAAGCTTTGTCAATCAATTGATTAATCTAAGACGATGACGCCTCCATACACCTTCAGCTGCTTTACCAGCTAAACAACACCAGTTAAATTGTGCTAAAATACAAATAAAAACAATTGCAGGTGCCATACATACCTGCACGGTTTATTAATTACATGGAACTTTTCTGCTGTTAGCTAAGTGTTACTACCAGCAGTGATGAATGCTTACTTTCTTGAAAAAGGCTCTAATGTCCATCCTTCACCCATGCGTTCGCGCTCTGCTCTTGCCGCTGTGAGGTTCGGCTCTGTGTCCTTCAGAGGTAAACACGCAAGCGGCAGTGAGCAGGGTCGCATGGAAAACATGGACTGGAATTTCAGTGATGTGGGCGTTCTCTATATGTGTCTAGTGACGCCACTGCCTTGTACCATGTACCGTTAAAGTGAAGAAAGGGCACATGTTGTGAATTTGGTCCAGTATTTAAGTTGAGTGCAGCCAGCAGCTGTGAAGCGGGCTACAACTTAATCCTTATGTCAAATTCCATCCATTAAAAAAATGCTTGTTTGCCACTGACAGTGTGAAGTTACCCTTTCAAGCAACACTGTGTAGAAATTTGTATTTTTGTAATTAGTGTTCCCAGTGTCAGAGTGTAATCCCACTATGGTAAATATGTTCAGCTGTACTCGAGT
The DNA here is from genome assembly GCF_000972845.2 of Larimichthys crocea. Lineage (NCBI taxonomy): Eukaryota > Metazoa > Chordata > Actinopteri > Sciaenidae > Larimichthys > Larimichthys crocea. Next base: position 34,811,761 of record NC_040020.1, read on the forward strand.
ATTTGTTCTGACTACATTACTTATGATCAAAAACATTACTGTGCTAACAGCCAATCATCAACCAGGTCCCCAGCAGCAGACCCAGCAGCAGCTAATATCACTGACTAGTCCAACAGCAGTCAGCCCAGCTCGGCGTCTGTCTTTCAGCCTTTTATTTCACCAAGCTCTCACCAACCACTAAAAGTCAGTCCCACATTTACTCTTGTCCGGCAGCTTCTTGCTCGCTCACTCTCTTCTTTTCTCTTTTTAGCTTCCTCCATCAACGTCCTCTTCACTCTCTTCTCCTCTGCCATTATGTCTATAGAGGCTGCTGAGTCCAGTTACATTGTGTGCTTGCCCAGCTCCGGTTCTAGGATGACACCAGCTCCACATCCATCAGCATTCCTCTGCTTACCAGGCCTGATTAGGGTTGTTAACCCTAACCAGCTCTGCGCTCACAGCCCAGGCAGCCTAGCTAACAAATTGAGCTAATATAAGCTAACAGTAGTCGCAGTTGGCAGCATCACAAATATATATCATGTGTCAGTGTATATTTTGGCTGATTGTTAACTGGTGGCTGAAGGGTCGAAGCATCACTGATGAAATGCGATGTCCCTGGCTAACGTACGACTTCTGCTGCACTTCATTTCCCATCTCTCCCCTCAAACGATTTTTGGAATTACCCCAGCCTGAAGTACAACAGTGCTGTCTTTTATAACAGACAGAGGTTTTTTGGCCAAAATGACATCAATAAGACTTAGTCTTCCTTCAACTCTGCTCTTATCAAGCTCCAATTTAAGAATGAATTTCACGTGATGTTTGTGTTCCTGATGTCTCTTTCTGACATCAGTTGTTACATGCACTTCTTCTTTAACGTGTTGGTGCCAGCCATCTAACAACATTAGCCAAAAATGTGACTGTTGCAGGATGCCACACACCCCCACCCCCACTCACTGGATCCCATTGTGCTGCAGCATATGCTGCTCACATGTGGTGTGTGGTTGGTGTGTGTTGTCTCCTGTAATCCACTCATTGTTGGAGCTCGCTCTCTGCCATCTGTCCCAGTGTAACCACAGCCAGGTGCAGGACCGTGCTGCCTGCGCTGTGTCTGTAACTGTTCCTTGTGTGTGTGTGTGTGTGTGTGTGTGTGTGTGTGTGTGTGTCTCCACAGCTCCACGTTCTTCTGCCATGCCTTTTTACATTTTTTTTATTTTTACTTAATTTTATTTATATAGCGCCATATCATAACAAAAGTTATCTCATGACACTTTTCATACAGAGCAGGTCTAGACCGTACACTTTATAATATTGTCTTTGCAGTTTCTCCACTTTTCTAAATCGGTCCTTCTCTTTAGCCGTCACCAACTTGACAACCTTACCTGCGCTGATCTGGGTCACAAGGGGTTAAAGTTTTGTTCTTTCTTCTTATTTTGTGAGAACAGGCATAATGGGTGAGACAAGGCAAGACAGAATTGAATACATTGGGTGACAAGACAGGATTAGCAAGAACGAGCAAGGTACATACTGCAGGGGCAGAAGGGAGAGAGTAAAAGACTAGAGAGGACGCACCTAAGGGTTAGGAGGACGGCAAAGCATTGTGATGGGATTTCCATGAGTGTCTGTAAGCACAGAGGAGCAACAAGAGCAAAAACAAACTAATGAAGAAAGAAGGAAAAAAACATAAAAAAGGGAAATAACTCAATTGATATGAATGAATGAGAAATGGAGAAACAAGGCAATAATTACAAAGAGACAAGAATAAGGAAAAAGTTGAGTTTCCCTCTCAGTCATGGCTGCTTGTCTTGTGCTGTTAGAGATCTCTGCATATTGGCTCAATGATACTGAGGTCAGGAGACTGTGGTGGCCACTCCACAACCTTCACTTTGTTCTGTCACAGCCACTGAAGGGTTGACTTGGCCTTGTGTTTTGGATCACTGTCATGTTTAAAGTCCAAGTGTGTCCCATGTGCAGCTTCCAGCTGATGATCAAACTGTGCTTCAATACTTGCACATAATATGCTGCATTCATCTTGACATCAATACAGACTAAATTCCCAGAGCCGCTTGTAGCTCACAAACAGCCCAAACATCAGACATCCACCTCCGTGCTTCACAGCAGGGACAGTGTACTTTTTATCATTGGCCTTGATGACTCCTCTCCAAATATAGCGTTTATGGTTGTGACCATAAAGTTTAATTTTGGTCTCATCACTCCAAATGACTTTGTTCCAGAAGTTTTGAGGCTTGTGTAGATGCTTGTTTGGCACATTGTACGCAGCCTGTTTTTTGGCATCTCGACGACGCAGCCCATTTTTGTTAAAGTGTCTCTTTATTTAGCACATTCAAACAGTCACAACACTGTTTTGCAGAGAAGCCTGTATTTGAGCTGAAGTTACTCGTGGGTTTTTCTTTGCATTCCGACAGAATTTGCTGGCAGATGTGACTTAAATCTTTGTTTGTCTTATCAAACTGTGTCTTAGTATCAACAGAATCCCACATTTTCCACATCTTTATCAGTGTTTGAACTCTAATGATGAACATTTCCAAATCTTTGATATCTTTTTTGAAGTCTTTTTCTGGATTCATGAAGTTCAGCTACTCGCAGCCTTTGACCTTTTTTTTTTTTTTTTTTTTTTTTTTTTTTTTTTCTTTCCACGTGGCTCAGTGTCCAGAAAAAGTGCAGCCCTGCATGAAATGTGCAGGTGTGTTTTGTTGTTGTTGTTTTTTTACATTGACCCTATTTACTAATTACAAGTCACAGGTGTGGAAACATTCTTTTACTGGCCATATAAAAGAGCCTGTATGCGTCTCAACTAGTGTGTTTATTATCAGGCCAAACATTCACGAGTATGTAAACCTTTGATCACATTTATCATTATGAATTAAAAAGTCAGAATTGTGTGATAATAAATAGCTTCATCTGAACACTATTCTTAAATAAAAAGAAAAGTGTTCGTCATAAAATGGCCAATGTTTTATCAATCCTGTCAGTGCTATGTAGATTTCTAAGTATGATCATAGATATAAACATGAAAAGAAGCATAAGAGTGAACAACAGAACAGACATACAGTATATGAAAGAGTGGATGTGCATGGTGAGCCCTTGTGGAGTGGGTTCTGCTGTGACTGTGGGCTTTTGGGGGGTTTATATCAAGTCAAAATGGGATGTAACAGTTATAGATGTATCATGGCAGATTAGAGAGTCAATGAGCGGTGTTGTTGTGAACTGTGGTGGTCGTTCTGTTAACATGTTTATTGTTGTTTCCGGATGCGACAGAAAACTTGTGTTGTTCATTTCTTTGGCATGTGAATGTTGGTCATCGGTATTTAGTGCCTTAGAGTTCCCTTCCTTTGCTCTGAGTGAAAGTGTTCCTGGGGTTTGAAATGTTCCAGTTTACTGGTGATGGGTCACGATGATGTTTTAGCATGAGAGCCACTAGTTGGAAAGTTAAAGTGTTGGGTGGGAGTTTGAGTTGTTTTTTTGTGAAGTCCATCAGTTTCCCAGGTTGGCAGGTGGGTGCTCTGAGATGCAGGAGAATATCAGGCTGTTACACATGCTTCTGGTTTGAATGTCCAATATCGTTTTTTTCATTGTTTTGTTTTCTTTCATGAGTCCTTTTTTTTCTTTTTCTTTTTTTCTCTGACCATTCCAGCTTCCCAGTGTAGATTGAGGCTTGAGCTGACTTCTTATATTTGGTCATGGAGTGTAACCATTAAATCTAGTTTGTTACTTGTCAATTTATCATACTGATTTCTTTGATGTTTTTTTCCCCATTTGCTTTGGTTGATGTGTCCTGCAGGGGCAATGTTGTCTTATACCATCACCTATTATTACATTTCTATTCCTTTCCTCCTCTTTGTGTCCTAGGTCATCACCAGTGATCCATACTGGGTTCCCACCACTGAGGAAGAATATTTGCACTTTGGAGAGAAAGCCGACTCCGCCAACCAGGCCCTCAAATACATGAATGCTGTCCGCCGCCGCAAAGGCCTCTACGTGGAGGAGAAGATAGTGGAGCACGCAGAGAAACAGAGAACACTCAGCAAGAACAAGTAGAGAAGAACCAGCTCCTCTGGTCAGGCTGTGAGACTCTGCTGACACCTGAACAGCAGCACTGCAGAGCACCGTCAGTCACAGAGGGACAGACGTCGCCGGAATCAAAGATCTTCATCACAGCAGCAGCATAGTCTGTCACTGATGGCTTCTTTCTTATTTTCTTGCGCAACAAAATAAATTATTTGGGATTGTTGATTAGTTGGGATTCTCTGTTTTATAAATCATATTGTTTTATGTTCACACAGAGACAGCAGGGGCAGTAAATACTGACCAATCAAACTGCCCCATTCCATGCTGAATGACAGATAAATATTTTGGAACTTGGATTTGAACATTATTTGTCATTGCTTTGCAGATTTACTATTGTATGACATCACCTTCGTAATTAATATACATTACGATGCTTATTAGAATTTTAAATGACTGATATGTTTCCCATTAGCTTCAGGTTTTAAGACAATCGTGTTAAAATACATTTCTGTGACAAATCTGAGAATAAAGTTCAAAGTTAACATTGAGGGGAAGAAATGAAATCATTGTACAATAAGTCATGATGTTTGAGATGGTTGGTATCAAACTCCCAGTGCTGGTGCCTTCGCTGGAACAACACACACACACACAGACACACACACGCACACACTACATTTCTGACCAGCTGTGATGCATTGGTTTGATCTCTGCAATTTTTATTTTATGCGTCTATAATTGATATCATTTGGTGCTAATTATCGTGAGAACAAAGACACACTTGCATTTAATTCTAATGAAATGTTTGAACCTCCAGTCTTCAGTCAGTTATTACCTACACCTACATTCCTTTTATAACAATGTTTTCTTGTAATAGTACATATTTTTCTTATTACTTTTTCTCAGACTATAATTATTCATAACACAACAACCTTAATCAATAGACTTAATCAATCTATTTTGGCTTTTTCATGTGAAATTCTGAATTTATTCTAAAATTATTATAACTTTAGGTGCCCCTTCAGGTGAGAGGTTGTTAATATATATTTTTCAGACTTTATATGATTTCAAACCATGTCAATAAATCCTGCAGCAGTAGAACGTGTGTTGAAAGGTCAGGGGAGGTAAATGCTTCTCATAACCACTCTGTGCTTTTTCAGTGCTCCATTTCTGCACTAATGCAATCAAACACCATCACTGTGTGATATGTTCACGTGGCACGCTCTGGATGGTCCCAAACATAGCCACATCCTGTCTTCATGCCCACACTGCCAGTTGATAGCTTTGGGCCCTGCATGTCCGCGGAGTGCTAATGGCTGGAGAGCTCCTCCTGTGAGACCTAGGCTAATGCAGCGGAAGGGACCGGCTCATCACCCCTCACAGATTCAGTTACAGTCATGTATAATTGAGGAAAATCTGGCAGTTTTGTCAAGTGGGCTTGAATGAATTCCACAGCCCACCCCACCCTTCACCTCCAGCTTTATTTATTTCTTCACACAGACCCTGAAGAAGCTTTTTAATTTGAAAATACAAATCTGCTGAAATTGTGTTCATTCTCAGAGCATGGAGTAGTCAGCTCTGATTACATTACAACATTAAAATAATGTTAACGTGCCATGCAGTATGCATCTGTATGTTCTCACTGAAAAGGTTGTCTCTCCTCACGCGTTGGACTTTCCATATATCCATTTTTTGATTTCACATCACTCTCCTCCACCTCCTCCCTTCATTTCTCTTTGTCCCTCATATACATACCTACTAGCCTTAGTCTTTTTATAAAGCTTCATGCAGCCCTTCAGCTCATCCTCTGTCTCTTTCAGACCTCCTCTCCCTAAAAGCACACTTTCTCCTGATTGGCCAATTTCCAAAAGCCCTGCTTCACCCTCTTGCCTTCGATGTCATGACAGCTTCAGTAGCTTTCTTTGAACAAGTGATGTAGGGCGCTGAATTGAATGAATTTATTGTTTATCAAAGCACAAATAAGAATTGGGTTATGAAAACAATAGGAGTGTTCACTGATGTCACATCACTTTCTAACTTTATTTATTGATTTTGGTGAAACTAGATCACATTTTGTGGAGAATATATATTCTGCTCTTCTTTCTGGTGTCCTGAGGCTGCTTCACTTTGAGTGTCAGTCAGTTTCTTGATGGACTGATAGCTTCACTTGTTGTTAGCAGTTAGCTACTTTAGCCACTAGCAGCTGAATAACTAGACTGGGTGGGTGGGTGGAGGCAGGCCTCCGCTCATTCTTATAGAACCTGCTCAATGAAGCCAAAAGAGTTCAGTCTTGGGCATACAATGATCCAGATCTTCCACACATGGTTCTGCATTGTGGGGCCCATAGAGCAATAACATTAAGGACTTCCATCAGCAAAGTGGATCATCGGCGGACCTGAGGCGGGCTGAGTGACACCTGGGTGCTCCAACAAGACATCTGTAACAGCAGATGTGACAGAAAGTAAAGAAAAGCAGAACAGATCTTTCCAGGTGAAACATATTGCATCTGCAGAATCACACACCAGCTCCTGATTAGCACAATCAGTGTCTGCTGCCACCTGAAATATCTCGTTCAGAAGCAGCTCCTTGGCTTGTTGCACTGTCAGTAATAAAAAGCATCTTCAGTAGTGTTCCCTCTCTGTCCATAGTGTTTTCAGCCATTACCAGTTCTTGAAGAAACTTTTATTTATGAAGCAAATGTCTACAGTTCTGAGAAGTAGACTACAACTATGAAAAACATGCAGATACCACGCTGATATGTATAAAACAGTCAAATAATGCAGTGTTGTGCTGCGGCTGTGGAAACTATGTTAACCTTCAGTTTTCTCTCTTCCACGTTCAGAAGGAATCCTCTCCTTCAGAAATCCACTCTCTAAAACCAGATAATGAACCTTATTTGAGTCTGAATGATGAGTAAACTGACTTTGACTTGAAATACTGTGGGAATAAATAAAAAGTAAAGTATAACATTAAGAGCATGAAATGTTCTGTTGATTCCATCAGTCACATGTTTCTGTTGGACAACTGCTGATGAGTGGACACACTCTCCTCCTCTTCTTCCTTCCTCAGTATCAGTGTGTGCATGAGCAGAGAGCACAAAAGACAAACACACACACAGGGAGTGTGTTGCTGATTGACGAAGGCCTGATGTGTCACAGTTTATTCCAAGTGTCCTGGGGTGGGAGGGTGGTGCTATCCTGTTTGTCAAGGTGTGTGTCTCAAAGACAGTAGTTGTGTATATCCTTCACACCGGTCCTAATGTGAGAAAATGTCTGAGTTCAGGGTTAGGTGTAGGTGTATGTGACCTCACACTGTCAACGCTCTTCTTTCTGAGCGTTTACAGGCTGTGAAGAAAGGACCTGAGGGAAGCTAGCCACCTCAACACACACACACACACACACACACACACACACACACACACACACACACACACACACACACAGCAGAGGGGTGTAAGTGACAACCTCAGTGGCTGTGAATGCTGAGTGCCAAAAACTGCAGTTCTTCAAACGGCCACTTGGGGCTGGCACTTTATTGTATTCATTTTTCATAATGTTATTATTCATAACTCTCAGCAGCATGTGACTGGTCCATTTTGTGGAGAAGGTTTTAGGTTTTGACAGTAAAAAGAAAGGCCTGCTCAGTTGGAGGGAAGAGCTGTGTCTGCGTTAGTTAGTTAGTTAGTTAGTTAGTTAGTTAGTTAGTTAGTTAGTTAGTAGTTGTGGAGCATTCATCATGTTTTGATAAAACAGTACACTAAAACACATGAGACTGAGCTAAACATTAAACGCAGTTTTACAAAGGTGTGTTTTTGTCAGAGATTTGAATGTTGGAAGGTCAGTACAGTCACACATGTGTTTGGGGAGAGAGTTCCAGAGGGAGGGGGCAGCTACAGAGAAGGCTCTGTCGCCCCAGGTTCGGTGCTTGGTCCTGGGTGGTGGAGTCAGGAGGTTTGCATCAGATGAACGAAGGCTGCGGGATGGATTGTGGTGATGGAGCAAGTCAGTGAGGTGGGAAGGGGTCTGTTATAGAGGGCTTTGTGAGACCTATAGAGACAAGTCATGTTTTTGTGGAAGTTCATGTCTTAATCCCCTGTAGTTCCTCTACGTTTATTTTAAAAGACCAAACCAGTAAAAACGAGAAAGACGACAAGGAAGAGAGCAGAAATGATGCTTGATTAAAGAAACCTTTTGGACCAGCTCTCCATTTGTCCTGCCTGACAGACACACTTTACAGGAAAGAGAATGGTTTGCAGGTAAACTGCTTTACAATACACATTAAAATCTGGGTCTGTTTGTGGATTGTGTGGGACTCTGGTGTGTTTTGTGGATTGTGAAGAGACAGCTTTTAAAAGTAATAAATGAGATTTGTTGTTGGTCCTCCCGCTGGTCCCGTCTCCTCACTGCACCACCTCTCCACCACGCTGTCCCACATCCAAACACTGCTATAAACAGATTCTTATTCTCGTGGTGGAGACAGGAGTTTCTTGGGAGGCTTTTTTGCAGTAAAAAGTGCCTTGTCCTGTCTTTATCCCGGCAGGTTGTAAAGAGTGTAGAAAACACAGCAGAGCAGGTAATTGTGGCTGCTCCAGCACAGACTGCTGTCTGTCTCGTGTCTTCAGAGAGGTGAGGTAAGGCGAGGTCTGACTCGAGGCTGCCGCTCTCAAATTAATTGCCTTTGTTTCCTGTGAGCTGAGCTGGGCTATCTCTGCCATTACCTCATTCATCTCACTCCTTCCCTTCCCCCTCCCTCTCCTCCAATCTCCAGCATAAACCACTTTTTGAGGTTTAAAGGTCAGTTAAACCAAAGTTTTAAAAAACATATTCCACTTCCCTCTAGTGGCATCTTTTTTTCTTTTTTTCCTGCTGAGCTTGAGTTGTTGTTTTATGTAACTTGATTGAACAGACCCTTCACAGGTTAGTACAAAGACTTGAAGCAGGAAAAACAAACATTTCTCATTCGACTGTTCGTGGTTACAGCTCAGAGATTCTTTTACTGCAACAAAGGAGTGCAGAAAAGCTGTATGCAGTGAAGTGCTGAATATTTTGTGGTTGCTACAGAGAGACTTTTCTTCAGAAGCAAGATACTGTTACAAGTAGTCATTTTCTCATAAATAAGAGCTCAGTGCTCCGTTTTTAACACAAGAGGAGGACCTGAGCAGGGCTTTCACCTTTGAGTGGATGACACTGGGGAACACGTCATGAGCTGTTTCCATCATCGTATTTTGATGTCACATTTGGTACAGAATCGCCTCAGAGCACGAAGGTTCTGAGTTCAAACACGACAGCTAACTGAACCCTGTGTGCATGTTCTCCCCGTGTCTACGTGGGTTCTCCCCGGCTTACTCCCACAGTCCAAAGACATGCACGTCAACATGGTTGATATTATAATTGTATAACTTGTTAGTATGCTAGCCACCATCAGTCCACCATGTTCAAATCCAAAAAGCAAACCACTCGTTCATTGTTTCCTACAGAATTGTACAAATTGTTGAAGCATTAAAATCATTGGAAGCATCATTCTCCTGCAGGCTTTAAAGGCTGTTCAGCTACGACTCATCAACTTCCAGCTTTTTAATAAGTTGTCAATACTGGCAAATCAATACATCGGTCTGAGAGCGATGTGTTTGTGTGTGCAGCCCCACTCAGTGGAGTAACAGATGATGTTTCCCTCCTCCTACTCCTCCTCCTGCTCTCCATAAGGCTTGTTTTGTCTGCTGCTATGGGGGAATGACCTCTCTGTCTATATATCTCTCCTCGTTCAACAGGCAGCCACACGTTTCTGTGTGAGTGTGTGTGTGTGTGTGTGTGTGTGTGTGTGTGTGTGTGTCTCACTCACTGCTAATGTGATTTTCTCTCCCAGAGAAATGCCCTGAAGGAGTTCTCTGGCAAGTCCCTATAGACACAACACACAAGATCCCTTCCACTGTGATGTCCATCTGGCAAGACAGCACAGGGCGCACACACACACACACACACATTGGTGCCAGGACAGTGATATGGTTAAGTGAACACTTTGTCACGCTGAGCTGCATTGTCTGCTCTGCACATCTTTGGCGGGCTCTGCATTCACATGCCAACTGACTTTGCCTTCATTCATTCTCTCTCCATTTGTTTGGCCCGTAGAGGAGTGGAGTGTGTCGAGATGCCAGCTACTTGGCTGGTGTGCCAGCTTGTGCCAGGCCAAAAGTCCAGTGTGTGTGTGTGTGTGTGTGTGTGTGTGTGTGTGCGTGTGTGTTTTCCTGTTTTGTAGTTCTATGCTTGTGAGAGCTGCTGTGGTTTGAATGTTTTAGAAGTATGAGCCAACAATGCTCATGTCCTGAATGGTAAAATGATAAATTAAGAAAACCATGAACTTAGTTAAATCTCTCTGTGTTGTATGTATTCATTCTTTATTAGACATTACCCAACAAGTAGGTCTGCCCGAGCAACCTGAATCGTCAACTAGACATTTAGGATATCACATCCTGAAAATATAGACAAAGTAAACAAATACGAATAAGTCCACTGGAAGTACTTTATTAAAGTAATACATCTGAATTTACAATTTCAGCTTTCTTTAATTAATATTCTGTGTTATGGAGCTGTTAGACCACCTCGTTAATACAGGTGTGTACCTCGTATATACAGTGTGTACCTCATTAATACAGTGTGTACCTCGTATATACAGTGTGTACCTCGTTAATACAGGTGTGTACCTCATTAATACAGTGTGTACCTCGTATATACAGTGTGTACCTCGTTAATACAGGTGTGTATCTTGTTAATACAGGTGTGTACCTCGTTAATACAGTGTGTACCTCGTTAATACAGGTGTGTACCTTGTCTGTGTGCAGCATGTTGCAGATCAAACAGTTCAGTGAGCTCAGAGAAAATATTTTTAAAAACTAAAGGTGGACTAATCTGGACTGAAGAAGAATATTTGGTTAGATAAAAACATTTTGTTTATTTTGATTACATCATCAATCTTTGTTCAATACATTTTGATTTTTGGACTTTACAACGCTGTGGAGTTACTGAAATGTTTGGATCATCCTCCATCAGCTGTGCCGGTGAGTCGCTGATACGGCGCTAGCTTCAAAATAAATGTGACGTTAGGAGGCCAATCTGTCCATGGAAAATCTCTTAGTCACTACAAGACTGAACTAGCAAAGCAGTTTGGTGTTTATATGTGCATATTTATACAGTTTGGGAAACTCCGCGATCTCCATAAGCTCTGACAGGCTGTGAATTTTTTGTGATGATAGTCACCTACCATGAGTCCGATTCTGCTCGAGATTTTGCCTCTTAAAGGAGGTTTTCCTTCCCACTGCCACAGGTTCATGCTCATAGTGGGAATGGTTGAGTCTATGTAAATAATATTTTACAGTACAGATAATTTCATGATTTTGTGCTATATAAATAAAATTGAATTGAATCATTTTCTTAGGTTGTGCATGTGCAAGCATAGTACTTGTAGAGCAAGCCTCTACAAGTAACATAAAATACATTTGTGTGTGTTTGTGTGTGGTGTGCAGGGATCAGTTCAGGTAACACACAGACAGACCTCGATGATTATTTGACTTCAGCAGTCCAGCTTTGAAGAGCCCATTAGATCACATTGCTGCATGATGTGTGTGTGATGAACGGGCTCTGATCCACTGGCTTCAGTATGAAGCAGCTGAAACCAGAGATGCAGTGAGAGAGATTGAAACTGACACAAGGTATAAAAGCTGCTCTAATAGGCAGTGATGAGAAAAGCAGACGGCCGCAGTGTGTGCTGCAGCTCGGCCTTTCTATACATTGATGTTTTAATGGATTTGATGAGTTTGGTCGCCTCATGCATCCATTAGAGACATGATCATCCTGCTGCAGAGCCGTGTGGTTTGTAAGTAAAAGTAATCTCTTTTTCTCATCTTCTGTTTCCCTGCTCTCCTCATCACTTCCACATGCAGGCTGTGTGCACGTCCCTAACAAATCTGGAAATGTTTTAAAAGAATTTATATAAATTGAAATACCCTGAGTGCACTTTAGGACATCTGAGCAAATGTATATTGATGTAAACAACTGAAGAGAGCTGAGTTAAGATACCTGGATAAAAGTTTTTCATCTACTCTTTTAGAGCATCAGAAAAGATGAATAACTCTGGAGATCAAGTTTCTGATGTGTCGAGTCAAGTGGTATCATGTTCAAGTCCAGTGTTCTGTTTACATTTGGATCACATATCATGCCATAAGGCTTTAAAATGCTGTGAACATGGATGTGTTATGATGAGCTGGAGTGAAACCAGAACTTCCAGCTTCTGTTCAACCTCACTGAAAATCACATTGACATTTGTAATAATGCAAATTACAATAAAGCCTTAGAACAGACTCAACATTCTGCTAATTAAACGTCATCTACTTGACAGAAGAGACCAGTTGAGCAGCTGCAGGTAGTCCAGCAAATAAAGCTGTTTCCACACATTTTAACAGAATTGTAAGTAATACAGCACAAGACAATCTGATGCTTGTTCCCATCTACTGCAGACAACTATTAGGAGTTGGTCCACAAGATAAGAATGTGGCTCCAATTCTCCATTTGGGAAAACACAACAAGATGACATCATCAAAAGAGCACCAGTGGAAGTTCAGTCGCTGTAAAATAATGCAGGAAACATTCATGTAAGGGCTTACATCAGATCTGTGTGGTGCGATCATGCTGATCAGTCATGTGACTTATTTGAGCATAACCGTGTTTCATTAAGAGCTTTAGCTTTTGCCAAAAAGCAAAACCAGCCTGAGCAAGCATAAAAACTTTTTTTATTCATTTCCATCAAACTTCTCTAATGTGATATTTAAAAATGTGCATCAAAATACATTGATGGCTCACAATACACTATGCTACACCACACTATCACAGCTTACATAATGAATATCCTCTTCCTGAAGATTCTCTTGAATCAGTTGCATCATCACATGTATTTTCAGGTTGCAGGTTAGCTCAGTGGTTTTTATGTACATTCTGAGCACAATGAAAATATAAAACACAAAACAAAATATAAAAAAGGTCATTTTGAGTTTTGAGTTGTGTTTTGGATGTAGACAGGTCTGGAGGTCTGAGGTAGACAGTCTGGTCTGATCTAATTTGTTTAGGTAGAGAGAGGGAAGTGGCAGCTGTAAAGAAGGCTCTGTAACCCCAGGTCCAGTGCTCGGTCCTTAGAGGTGGAGACAGGGTGATGACTTTAGAGGAGTGGAGGTTGTGGGATGGAGTGTGATGGTGGAGCAGGTCTCTGAGGGGGTCTGTCTATAGGAGACTTTGTGAGTTAGGAAGAGAACTTTGAATTTGTGTGAGTATCTGGACAGGGGTGATCTGGTCACAGTAGAGGGACTGGGTGAGCAGACAGGCAGCTGAGTTCTGGATCTACTGGAGTTTATTTAGAACTCTTGATGATGTGCTGCATAAAATGCAGGTAGCATTAAATAGGTCCTAAAAATTGTGAAACCTGCAGCTACCCTTACTAACAAGTCTGTCTGGTTCAAAAGGTAAAATCATGTGTAGGTGTGTATGAGAGGCTTTCTGTATTCTCTGTTCTGGAGTACATCCTCACTACACACACACACACACACACACACACACACACACACACACACACACACACACACACACACACACACACACACATACATTCTCTCACAAAAACTGACTGAACTGGTACTGACTGTGCCAAACTCTGCTGGGCCAACTCGCCCACACTCTCTGAAGACCCCAGCCTGCCGGCAGACTGCTGTCTTTCCAAACTGCCTCGGTTGAACATGGATCAGTTTCCATTAAAACAGCCCTCCTGACACTGCGTTTCTGCACCATGAAACACAGAACTGTTCCCTGATCACCTGGATGTAGAGCAGAAAGTGCTTCACATGTGTTTTGTTGCCACACAAAACAATAAGGAAAATGAGAAACACAACGTAGGTAGTGGGTAATAGTTTCGATTGTGTGGCAGCTGACATGATGAGTTGGTTATAGAGCCTGATGAGCTGCAGCACAAGCCCAGGACTCCGAGGTAATGGACTGTAAAATGAGTTGTCCTACTATTAAAAGCCACAGAGAATAGAGCTGTGACCTCTGCTGAGAGATACACTGTGTGTGTGTGTGTGTGTGTGTGTGTGTGTGTGTGTGTGTGTGTGTGAATTGCCGTTGGTGGGTTCCTAGCCCATTGTTGTAACTGCTACTAAAAACCATCAATCCCAGAGTCACAATAACTGGCTAAACCACTTAGCATTAATGTCATTTGTTGGTTAGTCACCTTCTAGGAAAAGGCCTATGGCACAGTTCATACAATAAAGCAGCAGGCTGACTGACTGACAACACACAACAACAGCAATCACTTAGCATAAAAATGTGATTTGTACTTAAACTCAACCAACAGAGCAGACAGAAATTGAAAAAAAGCTGATATAATATGGGACAGTATTACTTCTTTAGCATGAACACATGACAAACATTTATGATAAGGAGAGAGGGACATTATGAAAATAAACTTGGTTAATGCTTTCTTGACAAACCATTTCATGGGCACTGGGTCTCCATCCCTCAAGCCTCAGACCACTGTGATTTTAACTCAATCAGCCTGTCCAAGGGCAAAACTGCTTCCTGTAGCTGCAGACAATAATTAATGTGGTCTTTCTCTTGGCTCAACCATGGACTGTCTAAAACTTAGACATAGTCTCTGTGACATCACTCACAGGTTTCTCTGGCTGCCGCCCTTTTGGCAGTCCTACCTCCATCAGCTCCACACTCAAAAATGGTCAAAGACATGGAGTGTGTGTGGAGCTGAGGCAGGCTGAATAAAGCTTTCTGTGATAACACCCATCTGTCAATCAAAGTGGCCACACTTATTTATGCATAACTTTAAGCCTTGATATCATCTGAACAGGTCATTTATATAAAAAAGCATCTGTCCTGATTATACCTGATTCTTTCTGTTGGGAAGCTGCAGTTTGGAGGATGCCACTCAGGTTCACATTCAGTCTCAAGTCAGTGTGAATTTAAATGTGACCCAAGTCCAAGTTGCAGACTCAAGTACCCATCTCTGCTGCTTGGTGTTACCTCCAAATAATGTTGGAATACTGACAAGAATAGAGCTTTTTCACAGCAGCCATGTTGACATAAAATGGTAGGTAAACACCAGTGATACTAATTAAGGTTTAGCTCCATTCAGGTCAGTGTGCAGGGTGTGCTGCATGTTGACTGACTCTATTTCATGTCAACATGGCCACTGTGAAAAATGTCAATTTTTTCAGATTTGATGTTCATATTGAACAAGTCACACAAGTTTTTTAGAGCTTGATTACTTCATATTGTTCAGAAATTAATGGAATCAAATGGATGCCTGATTTATAGTGAATTGTCTAAAATGTGCAAAAGCACCCTTAAAACACCTGAGATAGTCCTTGTTAAGCAATACATTTTTAATTTGGACTTTGCTTTTTGTGTCCGGATTAAACAAACACGTGAGCTGTGATAAGTGAGAGGCTTCATTTATTCATTCATAAGGAAACGTCAATAGTCTGTTGTGTTATCTGTGCTGAGAACCCACAAAGCTAGCAAGGCTAGCTACACAAATAAAGAATGAGGCCTTCGCATAAGTTTGCTGCCCTGGTCAGTAATATCCTATGTTTCCAGTTGCAGCATTTTCTCCTCCATCCACTCGTGTAACATTAAACAAACAAAACAAAAAGACCAAATTTGATGTCATTAGTAGTAAAGTGTCAACCTGAAAGTCCAGCTGTTGTGTGGACAGTTCCTGCAGCACACTCTTTGAGTTCCTTTCAAAACATCTCTTGTAACTGACACATCATCAAATTCCTCCAAGACCTGAAACACAGCTAATTCATTCCCCTCAGTATTCATCGATAACTCCGAATGCCCTGGCTGCATAGTGTTAACTGAATTCTAACCAGCAACAGTGAACAGCTGTGCATGTAGCTCATGAGTGTGTGTGTGTTGTTTCCATGTTAGCAATGCACACACCAACAGGTCGATCATCATTCCTATAGTAAACAGAATCATTTTAAGTTTGTTTGACAGGTGCATTGTCCTCATTGCTTTCCATACTTTATGTTTTTCTGAACATCCACCATGTTGGTTAAAGAGCTTATAATGAAAAGTACTTGTAAACCCATCATGACATCATGGATTGGCTTCTGCAAAACTGTTTTGAAGCCTTGAGTTTGCCATCTTGGTTTTTTGGAACCAGAAGTGGTGATGTACTGTGAGTTTGGTGAGCTTGGTCTTGACTTGGTCGGAGCAGGAAATAATGGCAGCCTGCTGGTTCTACAGCTCAGTGGTACATTAAAACAATGCAGGACTTGCCTAATGTGCTGACTTGTTACATTAAAGCATGTTGTGTCATTTCTGGTTGTTGATGCTTCTGTAATACTGCTAGTATGTAGTAGCATGCTCTCTCATCCTTTAGCAACTTCTTGCTTAAATTTCACAGCTGTTTACATGCTACTCAGTTCAGCTAGCTACAGCACACAAATGTTAGAAATGTCATGAACCATCCCTTAGTTATGCATGCTTCTATATACCAGGACTGCTAGGAGACTTCCCATGATGCCTTGAGTTCTTCTCTTCTTCTCTCTCTCTCCATCTGTACACATTCATGTCACATTCATAGGTTCTGTTCCAGGTGTCTGCCTCATAGAAGGAATTTTTTCCATGCCACTGTTGCCAGGTGCCAGGTGTATGGACAGTGGGATATGAGTTGGTGTTATATAAATAAAATTCAATTTAATTGAAATTGTCAATTACAAGGTATTTTACACCAAATGGGAGCATAAATTACAAAATGAACATCATGTTGTATGGGAGAAGGCTTGAGACCATAACCCATGAGGAAACTGTTTCCTGAGGTAATGAATCAGGAGGAGCCTTTGAATATGAATTGCATTGTCCTATTCTGTTTTAGAGTTTGTGTGTATAAAAGTGGCATCAGTCTGCAGACTCAGCCTTCTACAAATTACATTCTGAAGCCATCTGTTACACTTGATTTAGCAGGTGAAGAGCTACAGGCAGTGTAGCGCATGGCATGCACTCTTTTCAAAACACCTCCAAGCTTGTGTAATCAAGTTGTTTGGCGTGCACTAAGTTCAGAAAGGTGATTGTGTGACTGAGGCTGCTTTTGAGCCAACCTGAATGCCTTATAGAACTCTGCTTAATTACTTGATTTGGAAAAATTGTGGAACATTTTTTTCATCTGACTGCTGCTTTGTTTTTCTCTTACGATACAGAGCCTGATCCCCTTTTCAGCATGTTGTTGGGATTCTGATAGGCTGTATATTTGTCTCCTGAAATGGCTTAATCTCTCCCCAAGCTCTCTATCCGCCTACACAGCTACATTTATGCGAGTGTTGGCCTTCTTTGTCAAGTGAAAAGAATGTGTTATTGAAATGACCACTGCATAAGTATTATCTTTTTTAGTATGCAAGTGGAAGCAGTATTTGCATTTTAAAGAGCTAGAAATTATCCAGAGTACCCTTCAGCTTCCGATTAATTTGCTCAAAAACCATATAGCTCTCAAGTGCTGAACAAACTGTCATTTAAATAAATGCATTTGATGTGTTAGCACATATTATATGCATATGCTCACTGTCTTTCACTGAGAAATCTCATCAGTGTGTACACTGAGTGGATGGAGGCACAGTTCTGAAGTGAGGTTACGAGAACAGCCAATTAGGAAAGCGTCTGTGGAAGTTTGTATTCATGAGATGGGATGAAATTCTTTCGGAAAGTGTTCACTTGTTTTGAATTTTGTATTATTTCATTTGTGTTTAATTGTTTTTCATAGTCTGTTTGTATTCACACACATACACTTTATAATGCTGAGATCCACTGCACTAGATTTGTATTTTTTATGTGGGTGTTCTTGGTGGTGAGTGTCTCAGCCCCATGACTTAACCTCCAGCTCCACTCCTGCTCACAGAAGACTGTAGAAATACTTGGTACCTTAAGAGGTGCCCCAAAGCTCCGATCTTAAATCGGCCTTTGCACTCTTAAATCCCAAACCTTAGCAGCAGCAGAGATGATAAATAAGCTGAGACCCCATTTCTACATGTGGTTTATTCATTAGCTGGATGACATCTGATCACTGGGCCTTTGTATTTACATAAGTGTTCTTGTTATCTTGATTCTTCCTGTGCTGTGATGGGGTCTTAATCTGCAAATTGACTAAAAGCATCCATAGACTGTTTTTCTGTTGCAATGCTAACTAGGCCAGCTAGAAAAAACATAATCTAATATCTAATCTAATAAACATAAAATGTATAATGTGCTTAGGTATTCACGTGTAAAAAAACTGATGGATGTAAGAATCAATTACCAACATGGTGTCCCATTCATTACAATGAAGCCTTCTAACTGAATGACAGAAGGTTTATCAGTCATATTATTATTCATAACTATGTTTTAGTGTCTAGTCACTTAATAAGAATCTAATTATGAATCATTATGTTTTTGTTACCATAGAATGAGCCTTTACCTCTACAGAGAAAGTTGGTCCTCTTCTCTGGAGTCTGCCATGTTTCTACAGTCCAGAATGGACAAAGTAAACACTGGCTCCATCCATCTGAATCAGATAGGTTTCATATATATGAACTAACAAACTTAATGTGAAGCAAGTAATAAGATTTATGTAACAGTACTAATTAACTCATTGTGCTTCCACTACACAGTAGTGTAGTAGTAACCAGGTTTATGTTTATGTATTCAATATTAATAAAGACAACAGAGAAAATGAATGCAGTCATTTTGAGTTTATTAGTACTATTACATAAATATTATTATTGCTACACATTAAGCCTGTTAGTTAATTTTCACATAGATGGATGCAACTGAAATACATAAGTGGCATAAATATTTTTCGAGTGTAGATAGGGACAACATTGTTCACAACTTTTGGATCACCATAGGTTCTTCTACATGCTTGGAAGGGGAGCTGAAGCGAGTTATATTTAGTTGGTTGCAATCTGCAACATTACAGCTAGATGCCACTCAAACCTACACACTGGTCCTCACCTCTCCTGCACTACACATTCACACAAGTGTTTTCATCAGAATGGGGGAATCATTATGTCTTAAACCTATGGCTTAAACCCACCAAACACACTTTTCAATGCTGTGGAAACCACAAATGCAGCATTTCTGTTTCCGGGTATTCAAAAAGTAAGCCACATTGCGCCACAGGATCTTACCTATGACTCATAGGCCATCCATAACAACAGTCTTGACAATGACAACATTGATTGATTCCGAAGTGTGGTGCTCTTTATTGTTTTATTGGGTTAGGTAAAAAGGAATTGAACAGAATATGATGAATATCTATGTAAACACAGTACAATTATCTAAACATAAACCACGACAATTTGGTAGTGAATGTAAAACCAGGACATGACTTTTACAGATATTTGTCATAACTCAAGACACCTATCAAAACAGGAGGTGTGGTAACTAAACCTTGAGCCCATAGACTTGTTGCTGATTTTTGCTTTGCCATGGAAGAGCTTGTCTGTAGTTTTTTGACAGGCAGCAGAAATAGCAGGAAGATGTTAGGTAAACCTCAGAGGAGGAATAGTTTGACAAATTTGGGAAATACTACATAAATATAAATATGATACATAATTTTCAATAAATATAAATTGTTTGAGTACAGAGATAGAGCTAGGATGTAATTAGCCAATTAGCATAGCTTAGCATAAAGGCTGGAGACTTGAATAGAGTCTCTCTCTCTCTTGCTCTTTCAATTTGATCTATTTTTTTTTTTCTCTCTAATGGGTCGAATACTGATCCACAGATGTAAACAATGTACTCTGAGCTGACACCAAATGCATTGGTCTGGTAATGGTGTTCAGGGGCTGCTTGGAGTAATTGCCTCCAACCTCAGGGGAACCTATGGAGCTTTGGCTCCCAGTAAGAGAGGACACTGTAGGGCTGGGCACTAACCGGGAGTGTGTGTGTGGGTGTATGTGGGTGGATGAGTAGGTGGTAAGTGAATAGAGAGAGTAAGCAGGAGGTTGGCTAGTAGTGCCTTAAGCATTGCTTATGTGTGTACAAATGTGGCTCACTGGCTTATGACAGCAGTGTTCAGTAAACAAGAAGCTGGAATACAGTTCATGTGATGCCAAGAATTTCAAAATAGAATAACAGAAACTAACATGGATATTACTTACCCAGCAGTGTTGGGCAAGTTATTTCCAAAATGTAATATATTACAAGTTACTTGCATTTGAATGTAATACGTTTCTTTACAATATTACCTTCTGTGTAGAGTAATAAGTTACTCATTACTTTTTAGTTACTTTCTGACTTTTTTTTTAGGGCTTTGTTTGTTACCATCCACAGTCTCATTTATGTATATTGTAAAACATGCAGATGTATTATTTATTGTTTTACTTAACTGTTAAAATATTCTGAGATGATGTGACAATAACAACCATGAAAATCCCTCTGCAAACACAACTGACTTAACAAATTAAAACAATTTTTAATCATTGAATCATCTCTAATAGTGGTCGAATGATACATTGGCTGGCCGATATATATAAAATCAAATCAAATCAAATTTTATTTGTATAGCTCAAAGTCACAAAGTATATTTCCCTCGGAGGGCTTTACAATCTGTACAGGGAGTGACACCCTCTGTCCTTAGACCCTCGGTTCGAGTGAGGAAAAACTTGCCCACAAAAAACCTTTAACAAGGAAAAAAGGTGGAAGAAACCTCAGGAAGAGCCACAGAGGAGGGATCCCTCTCCCAGGATGGACAGACGTGCAATGGATGTTACGTGTACAGAACAAAGAGAGAGAGAGATGGAGGTGGAGCAGCCTGATAACAAAGAGTTACAATAGTCCAGCCTTGAAGTAACAAATGCGTGGACTAGTTTTTCTGCATCCGCTTAAGATACAATGCGTCTGATTTTGGCGATGTTACGTAAGTGGAAGAATGCAGTCCTCGAAATTTGTTTTATGTGGACGTTAAAGGACAAATCCTGATCAAAAACAACTCCAAGATTCTTTACAGTGGAGCTGGAGGCCAGGGTGATCCCATCTAAAGTAACTAACACGGGACTCACACCGAACGCGGAACAGAAGCGGAACGGAAGCGGAACGGTACTTTGCCCGGTGTCAACTCACACCGGACGCGGATCAGCCGCGGAACAGCAGCGGAGCGAGCCGGCCGTATTCACGCGATATCACGAGATCACGCGAGAATCCTGGACATACCCGAGACCCCGCGATAAACAGTGTATAAAAAAACAACAACAACAAACAGCTGACATTGTTTCTCCGACGTGGAGCAGATTATAAAAAGCATCTGTTGTGTCATAAATGATTGTGTGTTGTTCCACTTCAACAATTAGTCTCTCGTTGAGACCCTTTGATCGATCTTTGATCACCTGGTGCCACCGGTCATGACGTCACGTTGATGTGAAGTTGTAAAAAGCTACATGAACTGAGTATTGTGTTTTATTTTGAAAGGGGGCGGAAGTTTATTACGTTGATTCAAGGCCCGGTTTCCTGTCTGGTGCGCAGTGCTCTGTTGAAATTTACGAGGTTCAGCCGCGGCTCGCGGAAGAAATAGAAATCTTGCGGAAAGCTCGCGCCGTGGCGTGGAGAGCCGCTTCTGGGACGCGTCTGATCCGCGCCCGGTGTGAGAGCTCTCATTGACTAGACTGGATTCTATTTGCTACGGTGACCGCGGCGGTGCCGTTCCGCTTCCGTTCCGCGTCCGGTGTGAGTTGGCCTTAAGTCTCTAGAAAGAGAGTTTCTGAGGTGTTTGGGTCCAATTACAAGAACTTCAGTTTTGTCTGAATTTAACATCAGAAAATTGTAGGTCATCCAACTTTTTATATCCTTAAGGCATGCTTGGATTATCTACAGCTTTCTCAAGTATCTTAGACAGAAAGGGAAGGTTTGATATCAGTCTGTAGTTGGCTAAGACCTCTGGATCTAGAGTGGGCTTTTTAAGAAGACGTTTAATTACAGCTACCTTAAAGGACTGTGGTACATATCCTGATAATGAAGACAGATTAATCGTATCCAATAAAGAATGACTAACTAGAGGTAAAACATCCTTAAGCAGCCCGGTTGGGATTGGACAGGTTGACGGCTTAGCTGCAGAAATGATTAAAGTTATTTGATGAAGGTCAATGGGAGAAAAACTGTCTAAATACATATCAGGTTTTACAGCTGTTTCCAAACTTGCTGTATCAGAATGCAGATCAATGCCTGTTGAGGGCAAGAGGTGATGGATTTTGTCTGTAATAGTTATACTCTTATCATTAAAGAAGCTCATGAAGTCATTGCTACTTAGACCTAAAGGAATAGATGGTTCAGTAGAGCTGTGATTCTCTGTTAGCCTGGCTACAGTGCTGAAGAGAAACCTGGGGTTGTTCTTATTCTCCTCTATTAATGAAGAGTAGTAGGCTGCTCTGGCATTACGGAGAGCCTTCCTGTATGTTTTGAGATTATCTTGCCAGACTAGATGAGATTCTTCCAGTTTAGTGGCACGCCATTTGCGTTCAGATTTACGTGCCTCTTGCTTTAATTTACGAGTCTGCTGGCTATACCATGGTGCTAGCCTTCTTTGTTTAATTCTCTTCTTTTTCAGAGGTGCAATAGAGTCAACAGTATCAACAAGATGGTCTATTTGTGAGGGGCTAAAGGAAGCAGACAAGTCCTCTGTTACAGTTAGACATGGCATTGAATTCAATGCTGAAGTAATCACTTCCTTAAATTTGGCTACAGCACTATCAGATAAACATCTGCTGTAGGAGTTTCTGCACAAAGGCTTATAGTCCAGTAATATCAACTCAAAGGTTATTAAAAAATGGTCAGACAGAAGAGGATTCTGTGGAAAGACAATTAGATGATCAATTTCAATGCCATATGAGAGAACAAGATCAAGAGTGTGGTTCAGACAATGAGTCGGTTTATTTACACTCTGACAGAAGCCAATTGAATCTAATAAAGAGATAAACGCAGTACTAAGACTATCATTGTGGTTGTCCACATGAATGTTAAAATCACCTACAATAATTACTTTATCTGTTTTAAGGATCAAGCCTGATGCAAATTCTGCAAATTCAGAATTCAGAAAATTCAGAATAAGGACCTGGAGCTCGATATACTGTAACAAATAAAATTGGCTGCGATGTTTTCCAGGTTGGGTGAGTGAGGCTAAGAACAAGACTTTCAAATGAATTATAATTTAGTTTAGGTTTAGGAGTTATTAATAGACTTGAGTCGAATATGGCTCCAACTCCACCACCTCGACCAGTACTTCGAGGAACATGAGTATTATGGTAATGGTAAATGGACTGTACTTATATAGCGCCTTTCTAGTCTTCCGACCACTCAAAGCGCTCTACACTACATATCTCATTCACCCCATTCACACACATTCATACACTGATGGCATTGGCTACCATGCAAGGTGCCAACTGCTCATCAGTTTGAGGAGCTAACCATTCACACACATTCACACACCGATGGCACAGCCTTCGGGAGCAATTTGGGGTTCAGTGTCTTGCCCAAGGACACTTCGACATGCAGACCGCAGGAGCCGGGGATCGAACCGCCGATCATCTGATTAGTGGACGACCCGCTCTGCCTGTGAGCCACAGCCGCCCCTATAATGACTAGGAGGAGTGGATTCATTTACGCTAACATATTTATCCTCCTGCAGCCAGGTTTCAATGAGACAGAACAAATCAATATCATAGTCAGATATTAATTCATTGACTAAGACAGCTTTAGAGGACAAAGACCTGATATTCAGGAGTCCACATTTAATTCTCTTATTTTGGACTGTTGGAGATGTTGATTTAATTTGTATTAAGTTTTTATGATGAACTCCTCTTCTGTTTGTTTTATCTTTAAATAATGTAGGTGGACGGGGGACAGACACAGTCTCTATACTAAAGGACTGGGTGGGCAGCTGCTCTAATGGAGGCGCAGAGAAGCGTGTAAGACTGCAGCTCTGCTTCCTGGTCTCAACTCTGGGTTGTCGACATGGTTTTAGTCGACTAATAAATTTGGCCATGTTTCTAGATATGAGAGCTGCTCCATCCAAATCTAAGGACAGTGCAGAGATAAGTAGATAGTCACTGATGTGAAAATATGCGAAAAACTGTTTAGGTGAGCAGAGCAGAGAGCACCGTGGCAGCAACACCGATAACTGGAAGTGACCGAATACGCTTAAAGTGTGACAGACAACATATATCAGGCCAGTATTTGCGTGTTTTACTTGTATGGGCATCGGCCGATACATGCGTGCGTTTGCCGATCAATTAATGCATTCAGTAGCCATACGTTGAGATGCTGGAGATCACGTGAAGCGCATGCATTGCCCCTCCCTCAGAGAGCAGCTGGTAATGTTGGAAGACTGCCAACAACAACAAGGGTCAACTTTTAATGTGTTTTTAACTGTCTAATTTAGCTGTATTATCTGCACTCTGAAAGTCTGTCTCTGTCACTGTGAGGGTGGGAGCAGTGGAGTGTCTGTTTCTGGCTGGAGCAGTCATCAGAGTGGTGTGTGTTTCTTTCTCTTTCTCTCTGCCACTGAAATGATCATGTTTTTAAGCGCTGGTCGAGCCGCTTACAGTCTGCATAGGGCTCCTTTCCCACTGTCTCAAAAAACCCATGTCTGATCTCCAGCTGGTGAGCTGCCACCATGTGCGCGTTGCCATGGAGTATCATGTATGCACATGAAAACCTATGGCTATGTGTACAGTATCTAACTTTACATAAAATAATGTCCATACACTGTAGCGGTGGTCAGTGTTGTTTCGCCTCCTCTTCCTCACTGAACACGAGAAGCTCTCTGTACTCGCTGGGACACGTTCATTAAGTGTGACAAAGCGCAGGTTGGTTCGGTGCACCTTTCCCACTGCGGTCTGAAGCCAGTTGTTAGCTGGTTTAAACGCAATTTTTGCCCAGTGGGAAAGGCGGACTCAGAGTGAGGCAGAGTGGTGCAGAGCGGCTATCACAGCACTGTGTGTGTGTGTGTGTGTGTGTGTGTGTCTCTCTCTCTCTATCGGCCTTAAAAAACCTGTATCAGTCGACCTCTAATCTCTAACACTACCTGTAGTGTCTCATCTTAAATGAACGATCTGTCGAAATGTGTTTATACCTTAACAATAGGACTATAGAGATTAGTTTTTACCTTGTCACTTGATCGAACACCAGCCTTCTCACTTCTCCTGGGTCAAACATCTTCACCTCTGGTCTGGGGAAATCCAGCTTTCATTGTTTAGATTTGCTCGTTAGGTTAGGTCGTTTAGTCGCCAGCTTAAGGTTGCTGTGCACTCTCTCCAGGCGTTTCTTGAGGTTACTTGTAGATTTTTAGCTGTAGACAGTTCCCTCGACCTCCCACCAGCACATAAAGTGCACTTTACTGTGATGTTCTCATCCATTTCTGTGACAAATTCAAAAAGGTGTGAGTATAACCACTTAGAAAACGTTGAATTATTATTAGTTGTTGTTGCCATCTTGCCATCTCCAAACTGTCTTCTTCTTCTCCTCTTTATTTACGGCTGTTGCGCCGCCTCTCTGACAGCCTGGATTGTAATGCTCAGTAACTGTAATAATATCACCAAAATATAGTTAGTAATGCATTATATTACTCTGTTACTGCCTAAACGTAATATATTACTGTTGTGTAACGCGTTACCCCTAACGCTGTTACCCAGTGAGAATTAGTCTGAGATGTGTCCTTGTGTTCTCTCTTTGGCCTCGTCCATTTGCCAGAATTTTCCACCATTGAATTCAGAGCTTAAAAACACAGCGGATTACTGATCTTCACTGATATGTTTGAGTATTTGTGTTATGCCTCTCTGTGATTACTCATTTTAAATGTCATTGGACAATACAACTGTTGTCGTTGTGTAGAAATAATAATATTTATGTAATAATACTAATAAACTCAAAATGGCTGCATTCATTTTCTCTGTTGGGTTAGGACAAACAAATTGTCTTTATTGATATTGAATACATAAACATAAACCTGGTTACTACTACACTGCTGTATAGTGGAAGCACATTGAATTAATTAGTACTATTACACAAATCTTACTTGCTTCACATTACGTTAGTTAATTCTGTTAAGTCGGAATCATAGCTACAGAAACATAGATAACTCATTAGCCCCTGCTGTATGTCGCTGCTATGCGTCTGTGCTGTCGCCATATTCGGAAGTCAAGATTTGCTAGTACAGATGAGATGAGAGATGCAGACTTTACTACAAAACTGACTGTAACTTGCTTAATTCTGAACTGACTTTTATGAAAATGTGTTCTTTTATGAACATGAGAAATTGAGAATGATACTGGTCACTGGACTTAAATGTAGTTACTTTGGGCTGATCTAATCAGCTCCACGCCAAAACATGAAGCTTCTGAACAGCCACAAGTCCCACTGGGACATACAAGCCCCGATCTATATCCAGAAAATATCAAGTGTAAATTTTCAGCTTTTGAGTTTCTACTGAAATGTACATTTCTATATTTATGATCATGATGTCGTATAAAGCCATCTGTTTTGTTGCCTGTCAAGTTTGTAGTAAAGTCTGCATGTCTCATATTTTGTAGCAGCGGATCTTGACCTCCCCAGTATGGTTACAGCACAGACGTACATCAAAGACAGGTGAATGCTGTTACTGATGACTTGTTTGAGCACCTCAGGTCCACCGATGATCCATGTCTTTGGCTCTTTTGGATTTTAAGATTAGTCAGGAAGCGGAAGAGGCAGGACAGCCAACATGGCGTCAGATTTTGAGCTTTAAAATGGGTGACATCATGCATACACCATCCATCCTTTATACTGTCAGTGGTCAAACTGCGATTGCAGTATCTATGTTTCTATTTCTATGGTTGGCATCAGAATGTGCTTAATGTCAGGCCATGTGAATGGGGCATTACATACTGAAGAGCTTGAATGGTGACACAAGCACTTATCTTAGGAAAAAAGGGAACACCAGTTATGGGACAGAGAGGAGCTGTAACCTGCGCAAAGCCAAACAAAGTAACTTTGCGTGTCTGTCAAAACACTTTCACAGTTACATCAAAAAGTGAAGTTCACCCTCACAAAATAACTTCCAACATCATCATATCATGGGAATCAGTAAATTTCATACATCATTTTATTCTTTTTCTGCAGGTCTTAAATCCTGCTTCAGATGACATATTTAAGGAGTTTTGGACATGCAGGACAATTGTCATCATGGTAACAATAATGTTGTGAAATGGTTGTAGTTTGGTTAAGTTTTGACACCAAAACTACTTGGTTAGGTTTTAGAAAACATCACCTCACAAACATTACATAACTGAAATACATTACAATTAAAGTTATATCCATAACAAATAACACACGGTTAACTAACATCAGTCTTGGGTCTCTGGGTGTTAGTCCTGTGTTTGTTTGGCCCATCCATCCCTCCAACCCAACCACCTCCAGATGTGGCCACTCTCTCTTTATACTGTGGTTTGGACAGCAAGTTTTTCAGACTCTTCCAGACAAGAAATCCTCGCTGAGTATCTTTTGTCATTCAGACATAGATGACTTCACGTTAACGTTATGGCTTCACCTCACTCAGACATGACAGGACAGTTATAGAAAGTGCTGTGTGGTTGCACAGTCTCTGACCCCTGGTGCATGTGATGGAGCAGAGACAGGCAGAGTGTCTTTTAAGTTAAGGTAAGTGCCACATTACCTGATTGACAGTAAATCCATGAATCCATTTTCACATCAATTTCATCATTTAACATTATTAGAGAGATCTCTGCTGCCTGTTTCATACACAAACATTAAAGCATTGGATGACAAGACATTAAGCTGGAAGACTTTAATTGTACAATCACACCACAAAAGGAAGTTTTTATATATTTTTATTGTGAAATGAGAAGAACTTCCTCAACAACTTTAATGCAAGCTTTTTCACTGTTTCATGCTCTATTCAACTGAAATAAAATGTATCATTATTTTTTATAATTATTATATATTATTATTTACAATAATCTTAAAGGGTGGAACAAGACACACATATCTCCCTCGCTCTCTTTCTCTCTGCATGATGAACCTGCTGCATTTACATTAATCTGACACCATTCAATTGTGCTGTATTAAAATCGATACGTAACTGTCCGACCTAGCAGGATCTCTGTTGTGACTTTTTCGTTAAAAGAGACAACATTTATTGCAAAGGGCTGAATGTCTGAAAGGGGCTTTAGAAAAGACCAGAGAACACTGGATTGGGTGGAAAGTCTGACTGAATGCCATTTTTGAATGTATCCACATTATAATGTGAATGTGGCCTATGAGAGTGTTTCTCCTCTCACCCTGACAGCATCACGCTGACAAGCAGCGGGGTTCAGAGTGGCAATGTGTCTGTCACTGGCTGTGCCCTATAAATACTGGCACACACACACCCACACACACAAACACAAACACACCCCTCTAAATAAACAACACACAATCAATATTGCCAAGAGCAATATTGCGGAGGATCTGCAGTTAATTTTAGCTGTGCAGTCACCATTTCACACCAAATACCTCTAAATCCTCCTCATTTTATTACTTCTGAGATAGTGCTAACTCATACACCATATTACATGTTATTAGTTACATAGTATATTTTCTGGATATTCAGTGTTTTTAAGTTCATAGATATAGATGGTAATTTCTCTCTTTGGTTGATCCTCTGACATACATGTCAATCAATGTGAAGTGACATCATCACATTGATGCATACATCATGTAAACCCCCCAAACGGACAAGCCTTACCCAAAATAAGGGTGAGCACATTTCATTGATCAAAGGGGTGAAAATGACATCAAACTACACATCTAATGCACATTTCACTTGGTTTGTGCTTTAAACAGTGACTCCTACTGAGTTTAATAACAAGCAACAGAGTCCTGTCTAATCCTCGTTCTTCACATGTTTTGGAATTGCACGGCCAAAGGACCAGTGTGTAGGATTTAGTG
This sequence comes from Larimichthys crocea, assembly GCF_000972845.2. Lineage (NCBI taxonomy): Eukaryota > Metazoa > Chordata > Actinopteri > Sciaenidae > Larimichthys > Larimichthys crocea. The sequence goes on from NC_040020.1 coordinate 34,840,761, forward strand.
GCATCTAGATGATTGCAACCAACTTAATATCCCTTGCATCGCCAGCCACTTCCAAGCTTGTAGGAGAAACAATTGTGGCTGTGGAACTCACTCGTATGATGCTGCCAAACATCATGTATTTGATGTTTGGCAGCCAGTTACACTTTTTTGATTTTAGTATTTTTAGCACCTTTTTTCAACACCAATCTCCATCCGCTTTGTGTGCAAACGTGTACTTAAACTATGAAAATTTGTGATTTGCCTGTTTTACAGACTACTTTATGAATACATCGGTAACCCAATAAAAAAAAAACTCTTGGTTCTCTTGTTTACACTTGAGAACAGCTGTTAACATACTGTGTTAAAGACTGGAGATCTCTGCTGAAGTGAGGAGAAGAAGACAACTATGCAGAGCTGCAGATGGAATATTGAGGGTGTAGCATCACAGGGATGTGGCTAAATGAACTCACTTCTGACTCGCTGGTAACTCTGGACAGCTTTAAACGCGTGAGAGTGGACAGCTTCGAACAGACAGACAGCTCAAGACAGACAGGAGAGCAGGGAGAGCGATCTTATCTAACTTATCTAGAGCCAGTGTTAGTTTTAGTTACTGACTGGGGATTACGCAGCCACTGACTGAAGGTAGAGACGGCTGTGTTTTTTTTCACGCAGAGTTAAAGTCGGTCTGAGTATGGCCTTAGTCTGTAGACAGTAAGTAATATATGAGGACAGACAGACAGTCTAACCAACGGACACAGGTTAAGCTTCACATAAGAGACCTCACAGTATGACTGACTGAAGGAATTAATCACTTCTGTTGAAACACTAAACCCCCCATCCCTTTACATTGATTCTTTTCAGGCTCTTTCAAAGGGAAAAAATGTCTACAGCTTCTTTTCCAGCTCTTTGTCTGCCAAACCCCCTTAAACAAGGAATAAGTGATGCCTTCATGTTAACTGACATCTTTCAGGTACACTCAAGATTCTAGACAAGGAGAGGAACAAGAGTATTGGCCACCCATTTGGTGCTGAGACCTGCTAGGTTATCAGATGGTGGCCTGACCCACATGAAGAGAACAGGCATAGCATTGAGCTCTGGTGAGCCTCAATGTGTAGTGCCTTCCTGGGAGAGCTGAGAGGCCAGGAGTCCTCATCTTGGATCTACGCCAAGCAGCCAATCAATGCAACCTGGAGTCAATGGAAACATGAATCGCAGCTCCATTTTCCTGTCCACCCATCTGTCTCTCTGCACTGCAAGAATATGCAACAGCCATCCTCAAGTGATTCACGATTGTTCCCTCATTTCAGCTTTTGTTTTCAGGACTTGCAGTTTTTCTCTACAGTCTGCGGTGAACAAACACAAATCTGCTCTCTCTTGGTTTCCCCCTTCTTTTTTCCATACAGGCTGACTGGTGTGTGTGTGTGGGGTGGGGGTGGGGGTGGGGGGTGGTAATTTCAGCAGCTGACCAAATTCCACACTGGATGAAATAAAAACATATACAACATGATATTTGTTTATGCTCCTCTGAAGGCCCTGAAGCCAGAAGCTATGCAATGTGAATGTGTTCACATTTCACTGTTCCTCTGCATGTCCTTCTTAAATTTAATTGGATATGAATGAATGGTGAATGTCCTGGAGAGCCGCACTGGTCTGTGCTAAAGCTTTATTTACATGTGCTCACATTTTAGTTGTTATGTACACAAGAAGTCAAATCTGTATTATATTTGTATCACATTATGCTGACAGAAAATGCTACATTTGCACTGGGCTTGCAATGGGCACGTTTCAAACTGCTGCTGAAGGCTGGTTGGTCTGAACCACTTCATTAGTTGTTACTATGGTAAAATGACTCTTCCATATTTGAGGATATTGTTGGTATTAAGTAAGTTACTGCTTATGATGGATGCAATGATGCAATTTTGATTACATCCTATAGTTAATGTTACTTTGCAGAAAAAGATTTGATTTGCAAACTTATGGTATAATTAGTTATTGTTGTTGAATAAACTACCCAATGCTATAAAGGAGTTAGCTGCAGTTGCCACAACGTTAAAATTCTGCTTTGAGTGTCAGTAATAATAATGCTTAGTGGACTACAGCACTTTTCTAGTCTACTGATCAATTAAAGTGCTTTACAACTCTTATTGTCACATTCACACGTATTCATACACTGATGGCTGTGAAGTGATACACACACACACACACTGACAGCACAGCCATTGTGAGCAATTTAGGGGTTCAGTATCTTGCGACCCTCCAATTATTAGATAACCTGGTGTACCACCTGAGTCTCAGCCACAGTGGCACAACTGCAAAAAAAGCAACATATTTATTAATATAAGACTCTGGAAGGTGTCATTCAGCATGAGAAGTATATTTTGCTGTCAACACTTTCTATGCTTTTACTAAAGTAAAACTGGTAGCTCAGTAATGGGGTTAGGGTTACATGGTAATAGTTTGATAATAAAGAGGCAATAACTAAGTAAATACCAAGTCATACCATAACAGGTACATATTGATGCATCCGTGATAATGCATGCTTTATCATAACAGTCAGTAAAATGTAATGCATTTTGGGTTAGGACTGCGTCATAAGTGATTATTATGTAAGAAGCCAAAAGGCGGGGAATGTGTTGTTGTAGCTGTGCCTGGAGTCCCTCAGGTGTTATACACAAGTACTCTTTGCTGTTTTTGCTGTGTGAGCTGCAGGCTAGCCAGACACAAAGGCCAGCTGTGTTCACACAGTTGATGTTAATAACTTCAGTTAATGGACAGTTAGTTACTGTCACAATCCATTCCTCTGCTGCTCTGACAGTCATTTTCCACTCTCCTCCCCTCTGCTCACTCTCCCTGCCAGCCACTCCCCTCTAATCAGCCAACTCTGTTCACCTGTGCACTCAGGTGCTCCTCATCAGTATCTACCACTATTTAAGCAACACCAGCCCAGCATTACATCGCCAGATTGTCCGACCAACAAATCTGGGAGCCAGCTTCTTTGACTCCCAGGTGGAGAGCCAAACCCTCTGACCGACCTTGTAGTCAGGGGCCGTGGACCGCCGTCTGTTGGCTGCCGCAGAGTGACGCCTCCCCAAACACAGAAGGGAGGACTGTGCCTGGACCCAGGTTGTGCGACATCGACGGATGAAGGCTTGGACAGAGGGGCAGGAGACCTCCCTTTTCAGGGTCGGAAAGAAGCGGGCTGGTACCCACATGCACACTGGAATGGGGAAAGGCCGGTAGCAGAGCTAGTTTTTTTTTTTTAACAATATATTTATTAACATTTTCTTAGACACACATACACTTGTATATACATACATGTCGTTATATCAAATATGTAGGTCTGTGCTCCAACGAAAGCACCTGTTATGGTACAAGTGTCATAAACAGAACAAAACCGAACAAACAACCATTATATATACACATCGCTAACACTCACTTCTCATCCATAAGACATTTTATGCGTAACTTAAGGGCTTAATACAATTGCGGGTATTTGAATTTATTTTTGAATATGAATTTATATTTAGTCCTGTTGTAAGGTTTACATGACTACTTATTCCTCCTCATTGTCATTTGTTAACTCAATACCATTAACAAACATATTAAATGGTTTCCATATCTCTTCGAACATATCTTGCCTTCCTTTTTGTATGTATGTCACTCTCTCCAAAGGAAAGGTTGCCAGCATCTGTTTCACCCAATACGTTACACTTGGTCTGCTGATCTTCTTCCAAAACATTGCAATGGATCTTTTGGCATGTAAAAGACACATATCCATTAGTATACGTTCACTTTTATTGTATTTATGACCTTTTGGGTAAAGACCTAAGACAAAGAACGCAGGATCCATTGGAATGCTTTTCGAAATATTTTTTTCTATTGCTCCTTTAACCTCTTCCTCATCTTATTGCATTCCCACATACAATGGAATAACGTCCCCTGCGCCTCAGTGCATTTTGTACATGTATCTGGTATATTCCTATTGTATTTATTTAATTGAACTGGCGTGATATAGACTCTTATCAGCCATTTATACTGCAACAGTCTAAATCTGGTGTTGACCGATTGGGTGTGAGCCTTAGTGCATATATATTGCCAGTCCTCTGATGATATATCTGTGCCTAGATCTTCCTTCCATGCTTCTCGTTTACGATCTGCATTTTCAACCGATTTTTATAACAAATAGTTATATATCTTTGCTATAGCACCTTTACTTAAACTGTCCTTAGATATCATTTTTTCTAAATCAGAAGCTGAGGGTTTGGTTAGAAAACTATTTTGGCTCACCCTAATGTAGTTTCTAAGTTGGAGGAATTTAAAGAAGTAGGTAGCAGAGCTAGTTAGCGAATTGTGGGCGTATTCCACCCACAGGAGTTGTTGGGACCAGGCCGATGGATTCCGAGAAACCAGACAACACAGAGCTGTTTCCATCTCGTGGTTTATCCGTTCACTCTGTCCATTGGTCTGTGGGTGGAACCCGAGGAGACACTGACTATGGCCCCCACCAGGCTGCAGAACTCCCTCCAGAAGACCAAGGTAAACTGGGGACCCCGGTAGGACAGCACATCGGCTGAGAGTCCATGCAGGTGGAACACGTGAAGCAGCACCAACTGGGCAGTCTCTTTGGCTGACGGCAACTTAGGCAGGGGCACAAAATGCGCCATCTTATTGAACCGGTCCACAACTGTAAGGATAACCGTGTGGCCCTGGGAAGGAGGAAGACCAGTAATAAAATCCAATGAAATGTGGGACCAGGGACGATGTGGAACCGGGAGGGGCTGAAGGAGCCCTGCAGGCGCCTGATGTGAGGCCTTGTGCTGATTACAGATGAGACAGGCTTTAATAAAGTCACTTGCATCCTTAGCCGGCGTGGGCCACCAGAACCGCTGTAAGAGAAGTCTTGTGTCCGCTGGGATCCGGGATGGCAGGTGAGCATGCTGGAGTGGGCCCACTGCAGGACTTCCGACCTCAAGGCCTCCGGAACGTAGAGGTGGCTGGGAAGGCAGGCACTAGGACCAGCCTGCCCCCCTGTAGCCGCTCCTACCCTGTCTTCCATGTCCCAGGTAAGAGTAGTTACCGCACAGGGAGGTGGAAGAATGTTGGCTAGCCCCCCCCCCCCCCTGAATCCCCTTCTTTCAGGAACTGGCGAGACAGAGGGTCCGGCTTAGTGAGAGGGTGAAGCAGAACCAGGTGAAAAACAGGGACCAGCAGACTTGGCGAGAGTTCAGTCTTTTGGCAGTGCGTATATATTCTAAATTCTTGTGATAAGTCCAGAATATAAACAGTACCTTCACGCCCTCCAACCAATGTCTCCATTCCTCCTGCGCTAACTTTACCGGCAGCAATCTCTGTTGCCGATGTCGTAGTTCCTTTCGGCTGTGGACAGATGCAGAGAAAACTGCCATGGGAGAGGTCTCTAGTACCTGGTGGACTGGGAGGGCTATGGTCTGGAGGAGAGGTTGTGAGTTCCGGCACAGCACATTCATGACCCGGACCCGACTTCCACCAACAACATCCCGATAAACCGTTCAGGACCACACCACCTCCTAGAAACACTCGTCAGGGACTCGCTGCTTCACCTCGGCGCAACATCATGGATGTAGAGGAGTCTATGAGGAGTTTTATGTGAATGTAGTCATAAAGCATTATGAATGCATTACAACTGACTATGAATGCCCCCTTTTTCCAGCCCTGGTCACCTGTCAGTGACTGGTTAGTCTTCAAAAGAAAGTGTGGGTGAGTACAGGACTACATTTTGATTTGGAATCAACCCAGAGGGGGTTGTTGCACTAACATTAACCCTGCCACTAACCAGACTCATTTCATGTATAACCCTAACCTTAATTCACAGCCTTCTCCTAATCTTATCCAGAACTTCATAAGTGACGTTTTGCTCATTAGGACCAGGCTGTGGTCCTCCTGAAGACTACTGGTCCTAACAAGGTTTGTGTTCAGGCCGAAAAAGTCACCAAAGAGGTAACAAAAATGCACACACACACACACACACACACACACACACACACACACACACACACACACTCACTCACTCACACTCTCTCTCTCTCTCTCTCTCTCTCTCTCTCTCTCTCTCTATCTCTCTCTCTCGCTTACTCTTAACACTTCAACTTTACACACACCACACACCACACACACACACGTTTCTTTCTGTTCTTTCTTTCTTTCTTTCTTTGTTTTCTTTCTTTTCGTTCTTTCTTTCTTTCTTTCTTTCTTTCTTTCTTTCTTTCTTTCTCTCTCTCGCTCTCTCTTTCTTACACACACACACACACACACACACACACACACACACACACACTCACTCCAGAGCAGTTCAAAGTACGACCAGCTGGGACAAAGACAGGATTCATTCTGCCAAACGCAGTACAGTCAGCTTCCCATTAGAGGAAAAAAAAAACTTTCAATAGAAGCAAAACATGGTAGAAAATTAAGTACTTGTTTTAGTGCAGGCTAGACTGCTTCTGAATGAAGGGAGGAGACCTCTACGTGCTCTGCAACCGAGGGTCCCCACAGCATGGCCAGGTGGAGTCCCCTCTAATTACACAGAAGCTAGTAGACATACCGAGCACTTTGACAGGAGAATTTGGAGCTGGCAGGAGGCTGGGTGGTAAAAACAAAACAGTTTCTTATAAAGCACCTCTTAGACATTTTTGAAGGTCCACACACTGTCAGCATAATGGAATATGGAATATCATAGTCATAACTATGTTTTCATTAGTGTAAAATCAAGAAAATTAGAATAATTGTTTTTGTTACCTTAAAATGAACCTTTTATATCTACAGACATCTACAGAAAATAAACCTGATGATGTTATCAGAGTTATTGAAGATTGAAGACAGTGTGGGTCGGATGGAAGATGTTATTGAGGACAACTGAAGAATAACAGTCAGGATATTTTGAACGAACTGGAATGGATACTGGAATGTCTGAAACTGTATAAGATCAACAGGAACCTAAACACATACAGAACTCAATGGAAATGTGGAAGACAACCCTAGAGGCCAATTCAAAGCCCATTGCCCAAGTCAACATCAAGTGCGGCATATACCAAGGAGATGTGCTATCACCACTGCTGTTCTGCATAGGCCTGAACCCCCTCAGTCAGATCATTACGAAGAGCAGGTACGGGTACCGATTCCGTAGTGGGGCAACAATCAGCCACCTGCTCTACATGGATGACATCAAGCTGTATGCCAGGAATGAGCGAGAAATAGACTCACTGATCCACACCACCAGGATCTACAGCGATGACATAGGGATGTCATTCGGATTGGACAAGTGTGGCCGGATGGTCTCAAAGGAGAGGCAAGATGATCCAGACTGAGAGGATTGACCTAACAGAGGGCAACATAAGTGATATCCAAGACAGCTACAAGTATGGCATCCCACAGGCTAATGGAAACCATGAAGAGGCCACAAGGAAGTCAACCACAGCCAAATACCTCCAGAGAGTAAGGCAGGTCCCGAAAAGCCAGTTGAATGGTAAGAACAAGGTCCAAGCCATCAACATGTACACACTACCAGTCATGGCATCATAAACTGGCCAAAGGAGGAGATAGAAGCCACAGATATCAAGACTAGAAAGCTCCTCACCATGCATGGAGGGTTCCACCCCAAGTCCAGCACCCTGAGGCTATACACTAAGCGGAAAGAGGGAGGCCGACGACTAGTGAGCGTCAAGGCCACGGTCCAGGATGAAACATCGAAAATACAAGACTACATCAGAAAGATGGCCCCGAAGGATGAACTGCTAAGTGAGTGTCTCAGGCAGCAGAACCCTGATGAGAGTGCAGAGGAGGAGGAACAGACAGCCTGGAGGGACAACCCCCTACATGGCATGTACCACCGTCAGATAGAGGAAGTGGCTGATATCAAGAAATCCTACCAGTGGCTGGATAATGCAGGACTGACACACAGCACAGAGGCATTAATCATGGCAGCACAAGAACAGGCCATAAGCACAAGAGCCATAGAGGCCAGGATCTACCAGAGTAGATCAGACCCAAGACGCAGACTGTGTAAAGAAGCCCCTGAGACAGTCCAGCACATAGTAGCAGGGTGTAAGATGCTAGCTGGATCAGCGTACATGGAGAGGCACAACCAAGTGGCTGGGATAGTATACAGGAACATCTGCAACCAGTATTGAATAGAAGTACCTAAATCCCAATGGGCCATACCACAGAAGGTGGCTGAGAACAACAGGGCCAAGGTGCTGTGGGACTTCAGCTTCCAGACTGACAAACAGGTCCTGGCTAACCAACCGGACATAGTGGTGGTGCACAAAGAGCAGAAGAGGGTAGTGGTGATAGATGTGGCGATCCCAGCTGACGCCAACATCAGGAAGAAGGAACATGAGAAACTTGAGAAGTATCAAGGGTTGAAAGAGCAGCTGGAACGGATGTGGAAGGTCAAGAGTTGTGTGGGCCCCGTGGTAGTGGGGGCACTTGGGGCAGTAACCCCCAAACTGGGAGAGTGGCTCCAGCAAATCCCAGGAACAACATCTGAAGCCTCAGTCCAGAAGAGTGCAGTCCTAGGAACATCGAAGATACTGCGCAGAACCCTCAAACTCCCAGGCCTCTGGTAGAGGACCCGAGCTTGAGGATGACACAGATACCAGCCCGCCGGGGTGAGAAGGAGTTTTTTTTTTTTTTTTAAATATATATATATATTTCAGAGGCATATTAGACTGACTTTTATGAAATCTCTCCGCATCTCTTAAAAGGACTGCAATGAAATTTTGTTACAGATCTCCAGACTTTCCCTGTAGCGCCACCAACAGGTCAAAACTTGATTGAGTAAAATATCGCCAAATATACAAAATGAATTGACACAAATTTTGTTACAGACCGTCATATTTCACTCTCTTCAAACGATAAGTACTGATCTTTTTAGTGTTTTTGGCCCCTTGGTGATGTTGTTCTCCAGCACCAGCAGCAGATTGAGAGTATTTGCTGGATGAATTATCATGCAGTCTCTTCTTTTTTGTGAATATTGATCATTCCCTGGCATCATCAGATCAAAATTAAATTTTATACATCACAAAAATATAATTTTTATTTAATTAATTAATTAATTAAGTTTTAACATTATTATTATTATTATTATTATTATTATTATTATTATTATTATTATTTTAACAACCAGCATATAATGCAGCCATTATTATTAAATCTGTCTGTTGTAATTTGGGGAGTTTCCGCAGAGGTATTACAGCTGACTGTATGTTATCTCTATTACACACTAATGGATGCGGCCTCTATTCTCCAGCTCTACTGGTGCCATTCTCCAGTCCATTAGGATGTGATTTCCACCATGGAAACATCACTCAGAGCCCATTCTCTGTCTCCATGTCTGTAATGTAACATCAGTGCCAGCTTGCCGTGGAGCGATCATCCATCCCTTCAACCGTCCACCCCACCATCCCTTCATCTCTGCATGCAGCTGGGGCAGGCAGCCCCACCCAAAACGAGCCAGAAACCATGATCTAATGTTTACATAGGAACGCCTGCAGCTCTTTAGCTGTGGAAGAAGGGTTTGACCAATGCAGAGCTTTTAGGGACAGTAACAATACTAATAGTTGGACTTTAGCTGGTGTAAAATGTACAGCGGCAGGAATAACAGAGAGAGGAATAGAGGAATAACACCTCAGCGTAGGTTTTTTTTTCCCCCTAAGGAATACAAACGTTTTTGGTGTAAAGCTGCCAGCAGATGAATTTGGTGCTGCTCGTATCTCTAAAGCTACAAGTAGTGGAATTTGAAACTTGATGGCTTTGGTGACCCATTGAGTCTGTCTCTGCTAATATTTCATCTCAGCTTTGCACGGACAGATTACCACTTGCCCCTCACACGCTCTGCAGACTGAGCTGTTTGAAAGAAAATGTACAGTTCAAGACAACCTTTGTTTTACATCGGCCATCTTGGACATTACTTTATTCTATGGGGGAAACACACTCTTTTTATATAGTAAATAGTGATTTTTCTGCAACATACATTTAACGTGAATTTTAGAGTGAGTACATTGTAATGAAGTATCTATACTATGGACTTTATTTCCAGAATTCAAGAGCAGTGACGTGGGATTCTTTGATAGACTCACTTCAGTAAAACTGGTGGTATATAAATTCAAGTGTGTCCGGTATGTCACAATTAGAAGAAATGGCTGATTCCGTCTGAAAGATCAGATTTTCAACCAGTGGCCAGTATCAGCAGAGCACATCTGCAAAAGCATTCATCCATCTCACTGCAGCACTAAATACACTGATCCATCACAGAGCAGGATATGAACATGAAACACTGAAAATTACATATAGAAAACACATTTCAAAGGGCCAGCTGCCCAGAAAATATCTCTTTGAAGTGTGTCTGCTTTTTTAAACTGTACTTTCCTTTTTTCTCTCTGCTCCATTCACAAGTGGAGACCGCAAAATTCTGCTGAGCCAGGAGGAGACGAGATGGAGCGTCACCCCGTCACTGTTTATACACGCCTTGTATATTCATTTGGTAGAGGAATTGGCAAGGAAGAGGGAAGGGGTTTCCCGCTGGGCTGCCTGGTGACCGACGAGCACTGTGTGTGTGTGTGTGTGTGTGTGGTGGAAGGGAATTGATTAAGCTCTGCAAAGTAAAAAAATTGTGCTTCTCTCTGGAACATTTTGCTGCTGCTCTACCCTACATGTACATCCATTTAAACTAAAATGACAAAATAGACTGGATCTCAGAGTTTGACCGGTATGAAAAGGATTGATGAGCATTCATTGACCTGCCACCTCCATGTCCTCAAACACTTGTTAAGTATGGATATGGTAATGTTTAGGAAGACTGCAATCACAGCTAAACAGGGAAAGGTTGCATAGGATGATGCAATCATGATTCAAATATAAACTTGGCTATAGTTAGAAAGTGACTGCAATCATGGTTGAAATGTGAAAGATTGCAGTCATAGAAAAAATGTCACCATTACTGGACTGAATTACTAAAAAGATCAGAATAACGGTTCAAAATCATGATTAAAAATCGAAAGACTGTGATCAAAAAATGACTTATGGTTGGGAAATGATCACGATCAGTGCTGCAAATATTACTTTAGGTTTAGTTTATGGAAAGATTGTGGTCATTTTCAAGAACTGAAGATAATTCAAACTGAAACCTGAGATTGTGCTTTAAAAGGTTAAAATTGTGGTTATAAGAACTACTTAGCTAGAAATAAGGAGAGCTCACAGCTCGTGGTTAAAGAAGTAAAAGACTGAAGTCATGTTTGAAAGAACCCAACACTGACTGATCATCACATGTCAGATTCATACTCTGTGATGACACGACCGTCCAACTTGATCTGCACCCTGCGATGTGTTGTAACGTCTTGTTACTTTCTCCCTTGCATTAGAGAGATGACAGGTCAGGGTTAAGCCTAAAATGATTCAAAATTTATAATTATGGGTTTTTCACGATACCATGAGCTAATCAGCTATCGACTGAATGTGAGAGGAGAAGGAGGGAGGGAAGGAGGCAAAGACAAAGAGCTGGGTTGTGGCTGACTGTCGAGGGGAAGGGGGAGGAGGGGAAGGTGGGATGAAGGAGTAGGAGGAGGAGGAGGGTGAGTGGTGCGCTGTGGTGCATTGTGGGCCGGCGGCTCCAGCTGCCCTGCCGCTGTGCTGCTTGGCTCACCCAGCGTCTGGCAGGCAGCCAATCACAGCGCAGGGAAGCAGTGCCACTTCAGTTCAGTGTGTCGGAGCGAACAGGGGAGGGAAGAGGGGATGGAGGGAGGAGGCACAGGGATGTAAGAAAGAAGGGAGGAGAAAGGGGGGGTCATGGGAGAGAGAGAGGGATGAGAGGAGGGGATGGAAAGCATGGGAGGAGGAAGGGAGAGGCAGGCAGTGCTACATCCATACCTGCAGATCCCAACATATAGCCTGCACCATTTCTGTAGCTTGACTTTAAAGCTGCATATATGTGAAAGAAAAACATTTCATAAAAAAATAAAATACATGCATACTGATGATCCAGCTTCAGTTACCCAGATGTCAACAAGAAGAGGAAAACATGATACTTGATTTCACTTCCTTCCTTTGTCATCTGCTCTCAGTGCAGAACACATGCACAGACAGCTCTCATCTTCCAACTCTTTCAAGGATTTCTGTTTGTTTTTATTTTGAAGTTGTGGATTAGTGGTGAGAAGATTAATACTTACACACCGAATGATTCCCCTGATTAGAACAGAGCCTTTCACTTCACTGATTCCATCCAGTGGTGTCAAAACCTGGAAAGAAGTTTTCTTGTGTAAAAATGCACCACAACCAAAAACCAATGTGTCCCATTTTCCTTTGTCTAACCTTGAGTCTGGATCGGGTTACAGACTGTGACTTACACACACACAAACACACACACGCTCCCTCTCCCTCTCTCTCTTTCACACATACCTTTTTTTAGCAGTTTTCCTGCTAACCTACCACAAACCAATAGCTCACCTTTTGTAGCACCACAAAAGAAAAATACCTGCAACACAAATAAAAAGAAAAAAACCTGTGTGTGTGTGTGTGTGTGTGTGTGTGTGTGTCACACAAGCACGCTGCATCCTTCCATTTCCCCCTGTGTCTGCTCCCTGCTGTTCCTCCTCTCTGTCTGTTACATGACACACTCCTGCCACCCACCTCCCATATAATGGAGGTTCTAGCATTTTTTCTCTCCAAATCTCCAGGAGATGAAACACAAAGAAACCTTCAGCTGGTTTTCATTGGGCTGTTTTAATGTCCTGTGGTTTGGTTCTGCTTGAGGCTGTTCTACTCTGACAAAAATAGTAGGGACATATTTTTTGGTTTATTGCTATGTATTGACATCCACAAAACTATGAACATATTGATAGAACCCTGAGATCAAATCAGGCTGTTTTTATTTGTGATGAAGATCACCACCATTAAAATAATTAAAATAAGTTTGTATTGGTCTGATTCATTGGCTTTCTCACTATCTGTACTCCATCCCTCTCATTCAATGTCTATGTCACTCAACCTCAGTTTAATTCATGAACTTGACCACTCAGTATCTGAGACATTTCAGGCTGACTGTGAAGCAGTTTGACTGGTCTGGTCATCATACTGGCTAGTTGAATCCAGTGAATCACCACTGCAGCATAATCACAGTACACCCATTGAATTTAATGGGAAAACATGCATTTTTCCCACAGCGCTGGATTTGGTCTGAACTGAACCCTAAGTTCTTAGTATGTCGAAGTACACCTGGTATTTGTCTGATGACTGAAGGTTTGGAACCTCACTCATAGGCAGGATGAAAAACCTGCCATCATCCAACATCCCACTGCAAAGACAGTCCGTCCTTCCCTTCATGCTGTCACACTTGGTTGTTCATATGAAAACTGAGGGAATTAGTTGCAAGGTTGTAAGGAGTCAAACTCTGCCCTGACTGTGTAAGGAATGCTACACTGCTTAGTCTGACAAATATACTGAGGCCATTATGATATCAATATTGAACATTGATACTATTTTGTTACTGCAGATGCATTTTTCTGCAGTACTGCATATCAAAAAGTGTCAAGTACTCAAAGCTGTCTCTCAAAAAAACAAATAATCTTGTTTATATTTTTTGATCAGATAGTTTTAATTTGAAATCATTGTTCTACCAATTTTAGACAGAATTTATTTAGGAAAGGTTCTTGTGATTGGCTGACTGCTTGTGTAACTATTTCTAACTACTGTATCCGCACAATTCCAGAAGCATCCCAAATTATAGTCAATGGCAACCAATCAAGTCATTCCTGTCAAGTGAATCCTAAAACCTGATTTCACAAAAAGGAGAACTGCCATAGACATTAAGAATATTTGAACATGTTATAATTCACTGATTGTTGAAACAGACTTTGAAGCTGCATTGACGAGGAGCTGAAAACACAATATCTGACTGATGTGTCAGCAAAACATTAACTATCACATCCAGAGGACACGAAGTGGTTGCAAAATTGTGAGGGTAAATGCACTTTCACTTTCTTTTAGCACTTATTTGGTCTCCACCAACTCCTTAGATAAATATGTGTCATTTTAGCCGCCCCACAATGTTCACCAACTAGTCGCTAACTAGCTAACTGCTGCTGTAAACAAGGTTAATGAGAGGAGGTCACTTTCTGCAGAACCTAAACAATGAGCTAAACGAGGAAAATGTCAATTGGTATAATTTTAAGTCTGTGACGGGAAACTATGGGGGAATTTATTTTAAATTCTGTTGAGTAACTGTTCTTAGTAGAAATAGCCTCACATGGCACATCATAGTACTGTGATCTGCATAACCTGCCGATGCAGCATGAAGCCTATGTAGTATGCATATGTGTATATGAGGCCAGAGTGTGACAGACAGGCTACCCTGTATCCTGTGACCTAGTGTTTACTGTGACCCAGAGTCTGCGTCTGCAGCCCTGCAGCTACTGCAGTGTTAAGCCATGTCTGTGTCCGTCACTCTCTGGGTTAGAGCAAAGCTAAGCCCTTCTTCCTCTCATTAAAAGGCATACGGGTAATCGTCTCTAAGCAGCTAATGCTTAAGACCAAACAACAAATATCAGCAATGATGCTGCAAGCAGTGACCGTCTGGGCTTGAGGAAGAGCAGTCGAACATGCTGTTGGCCTGTGCAATGTCATCAGGTCCTGTAAGCTCAGACAGAGCTTCACAGCAGAACTGTGAACACCAACAAACAGTAGAAAGATGGAGATGGAGATACGTTCAGCTGCTTTGTTTTTGTACAAGAACACTCAGTTCAGAGGAGAGCGTCAGATGTTTCTGCACTAGTGTGACTTCTGCAATGTTGTCTACATATCATGGTCAGGTGCAGCCAAAAGCAATACATTCAATACATTCAAACAAACTGGCAGTAGCTTAGCGTAGCTGGATATCATAGCTGGATAATTACCTAAATATACGCTTGAAGAATGTATAATGTGATACTGAGATATCAAGAAACTCTTGTTAAATCCTAATAGTGGGCTTTTACTGGTCAATGAAAGTTATTGTAAAATAATTCAAATACACAATATTTTTATATTATCACATGTCTGTGTCAGGCTAAAACTGGGTAATTTCAGATGTTAGTACTGTGATAGCTAAGTCAACTTTCACTTGCCCAGAGTTCAGTGATCTTCAGATGATTCCAGGGTATCATTTTTCAAACTCTTGTTTTCAAGGTCAAGAAAGAACCTTTAAGTCAAACATTGACATGTGCTGAGATAGAGCTCTCTTGGAAAATAGATTTTAATCTCTTATATGCAACAATGAGGGTCAAGAGAAGATTTAGGAGTTACAAATGTTTGGGAAACCAACTACTTTCAAAATTTCTGATCAGATAAAAGTTTCCAGAATAAATACATGGAATAAGTTTCCACATTCAAATCAAGAACTAGGTGATCAAGGACTGAGAAGTCAGTCTCTTTTCTGTATTTGATTCAATTTGATTGGTATTAATGATGTATCGAGCTTTCTACACCAGCAACTTTATTTCATAATACCTCTTTGGTGCTGAGTGTTCATCTATGTGTAGCCCAGGATTTAAGAAAGTATGGGAAACACTTAGATTTAGGATTGCTAGGAATGGGGAGGGGGTGGTAATGAGGAGCTGATGTGTCAAATATTAACAAGAGGGTCCCATCCCATCACCTTCTCTAGTTCCTCAGCGGTTCCTCATTAGCATTGGTATTGTGCTCCAGGAGTGAGGTGACAAAGCAAAGTGCTTTTGGTCTCAACGGTTTTGAATAGGCTTGAAATCCCCTTTGTGTTGGCCACCCCCCTCTACACCCACACCACCCCCCTGCCTCTCTTGGTCTACGGCCATCGACAAAGGCCACCAACCCATCACCCTGCAATGTTCTTAACATTTAGCCTTCATAATGCCTCACTACACTGAGAAAGAAGGCACATCATATGCAAACTGCCTGTAGCTATTGTCACCAGGATGCAGTGCTGGATGGGAGGTGTATTAAATGCCCTTTTTAAACTTTATTGTCACTGTAAAATAAATGTTAAAAAAGCACTGTGGGAACGTCACATCATCAGAACACTGGTGGCAAAGGGATGACATTGTAAACTCACTATTGAGTCCTGCTGACACACAAGAATATTTGGGTTCATGAGAAATGAAAAATGTTATGTTATTGCTATGTGAAAACACTGTATATCCAAAACATCGACTTTTCATGAGCAGCAGAAGAAAAACATTTTAGCATTGTGTTGATGCATTTCACCGAGAATTCTGAAAAGCACTTCTGTTATTTACTTTATTTAGCTTAAACTTACAGTACAATTCTTTTACTTTTTGCCTCTGCTTCCCAGGCCATTTCTTTATAGTTATAGTTATATAACTGGTGAAAACATGACCGGCCACTGACCGCTGTAGAATCTAAGCAAAATTAAAGCTTTAAGTCGCAGAAAACTTGATCACTCAGTTTGTCGAGAAGAATCCAAATAAAATTGTGGTACTATAGTTGCAAGTCCCAATGGGAATACATAATATGATAATCTTACCTGAGAATCTGCATCTCATGGTTTGCATGGAGATGAAAGGAAAATCTTATTGAATTAAAACTGAATGGTGCAACCGAAAGAAATTGCTTCTCTAGTTTTATTTCTGTTATTCTTACTATTGTCCACATGGTTTAATTCTTCTCATCACATGAATGTAAACTTTTTCATAACTTCTTTATGCTGTGTTAGCATATTTGTATTGTATATAAGGTGTTATTTCACTCATTTTTGCATGTTGAACAGGATTTTTCTAAATTTAAATTGATGATAAAGTATTGTGTGAGAAGACCTTGTATCATGTATCATTTAATGCTCTTCGTGTACTGACCTTTATTCATCTACAGTTGTCTTAGATGACACATACTGACATTTTACAGTACATATGATACAGGACATGACCCCATTCTTTACACAGGACTGAATAACGTACTGTAACAGTCACAGAAAAAGAAGAAGAGAGTGCTCCCATCCCTCACAAATACATACTGACCTCGAAGATTAAAAAGGTCATCTAATATAATCTAATTCTAAATCGACTGTGTATCTAAACATGTAATACAAGTGAACCAATCTATGCAATGGAAACAGAATAAATAATTTTTAATTTTTAATAACCTGAAAATAAGAATTGTTTTATTTTGTCACATGGATCTACAGCCACTGTAGTTTCTTTTTGACTCTAAGGAGAGTGATGTGATTACAGTCAATAACTACACCACTAGGTGCCACTAAATCCAACACGTGTCTGATAACAAGCGGCCAGTTGTTCATTTTTGTCTGTGACTACAAATCAGTAAATATAAACAAAACAATAACATCAGGTACATGTTTCATGAAGACAGAGAAGATATCTTCAACCTCAGATTTATCCTCTGGGGTCAATGATAAGGACATGGCTCCAGTTATTGTTCACCGTCCAATTAGCAACAGTTTGATTACATTTCAGCTAACATGTTCCAGATCTTTTTTTCTCCATGCAAACTGTCCAGCAGCTAGTAAACAAAGCCAGCTCAAATGTGATTGGTCAACACTCGTTGGACTACAAATGAAACCAGAAGCGTTCAGTGGCATAAATCCTGTCTCCTGCCTACATTCTGCACTGATGGATCTCAAATTAAGTAAAAAATAATATTTCTGATCATGCACTGAACACTAAAAAGTTAACATCAGATCCACGGTCAGTTTGTCTGTTGATTTCTTGAGTTCACGTCAGTCCACGCTGTGTCTCACGAGCAGCTCACAGAACTGTTGAATGAAGAGCGAGCGAGCACACGTGCACGCCGCGAGAGACAAAGACACAGACCGATAACAAAGACGTGGGCGTGCCTTTCGACGACACCCCGCCCAGCCGCTGCCCATTCGGCCAATCGGCTGGCTGGTATGCAAACGAGCTCGCAGCACCGCATCGTCCCTGCCCAGGTGGTGACGTCACCTGCACGTCTCTCTGTCTGGCTCTGCAAGGACTCAGACAGAAGCAACAGAGGACCTGAGGGAGGCCAGCCGGGGAGGGGCTCTTTGTCAGGAAGGAATATTATCACTCTGGAATAAACACGCTTTTTTCTTCTCCGTCTGTCCGTGTTACAGCGCAGCCCGGCTCGGCTCGGACCGGGACAGACAGTTTCTATCGGGAAAACAAAGGGGGTGGATGTTTTTTTTGTAGCTCCTTGCACTGTTTCTCCCCCCTCCCCTCCTCCCCTCTGCCGCACTGATTTATTTGCACTGACCAGTTGTCTTCGAAAAACCGGGTCCAGTGCCTCTCCCCTCCTCCTCCCCTCTTCCTTTCTTTCTCCCTAAGATCACTCCTTCTCTACCCTCCTTCTTTAGTCTTTTTTTTTATCCGATCCCCGCAACGCTGCGAAGCCGCAAAGATGCCCAGCTCGCTCTTCGCAGACAGCAGCGTCCAGGGAGATGCGCTGGACGACCAGAGAGCCCTGCAGATCGCCCTGGATCAGCTCTCCCTGCTCGGCTTGGACAACGACGAGAACCCCCTGTACGACAACAACCAGGAGCCCCGGAAGAAGAGCGTCAACATGACCGAATGCGTCCCGGTTCCCAGCTCCGAGCATGTGGCTGAGATCGTGGGCAGACAGGGTGTGTGTGTGTTTCACTCTTTTCCACAGCGTAGCGTCCTGTGTTGTTGTATGTGTGCTATGCAGCTGACGGACATGCACCCAAACACTTCAGGTATGGGAACGTCCCGAGCTATTCAGTGCGGGAGGAACACGATGCCAAAACACACACACACACACACACACACACACACTTTAATATCCAGTCTGAATGTGCCCATGTGGTCTCTTTTAGCCGTTCAGTAAGACCGTGAACTTTGTCACCGCCTCGTCGGTTCGTCACACTGTTCCTCCGGTAGAAACGCTCGGCGGTGGGCGGCAGCGAGCAGCACACCCCGACTCAAGCAGTTAACATTTAAGGGAAACGAGTGTGTTTTAGGGTGACTGTGTCTATGCCGAAACAAGTGTGGTAACGCACGGAGTGCCAGCGTGCGGTGCGTGTCCTCCTGTGCAGAGTGACCCGCGGTATGCGGGGACACATTAGAATGCGGTTTGGTTCGGTTTGCACGTGAACTCCGAGTCTAAATGAAACGAGAACGAGCGCTGACACGACAGGTTTATTACAACATGTAGGTCACCGAGCTGTGAGCTCACACGCTGTCACTGACCCAGATGTGTCTTCCTTTTGTTAATAACCGCTTTGAAAAATCGATTATGATGATGAGGATGATGAGCAGTGCGGGATCAAATTAGGACAGCGGTCATGATCGCAGACGCCCATAGAGCAGAGCAGAGCTCGCTGAGTGTTCCAGCTGTAGGGCTGCAGGGCGGTACTGGTGCTTGGTTACATATGCGGAATCTTTCCCCTCCCTGCAACGCTGCTGCTGCTGCTCCCAGAAAAACAGAGTAACTGTAAGGAAGCACTCACTAACAAGTTTAAAACGACTGCGGGACATCTGTTAAGTGAGATCTATTTACATCAAATACCCACCCCTCTCTCACCACCATCCCCCCTTTTTGTCAGGTTACATGTGTTGAATTAAATAATGTCCTTGATGATGTGATGATTTTAAACCAGCAGCGAGACCATATCCTCATTTAACCCACACCAGTCTGTGTCCGTTGTTGGTGTAGACTCACTTAGGTAGGTTTGGTCTCCTGGTTACATCACCCCACCCTGCTCAGTTCTCAGCTGGTCCCATTTTGATCATGGAGATGTGTGTATGTGCTTCAGGGTGGATTGTAATATTATGCACCGGTGCCAGACTCTAAGGGGATTTAAGTAGCTTTTCCCTATTTCCATAACGCAGTCAGTGTAAAATAAGAACCAAAGAGTCCAACAGCAGCTGATATAGATGTCCACTGTTTTGTAGTTAATGATTTAAGGATAGCTGTGGATCCAAAAGTGAGTTTTCTTTTGTGAGTTATTTCTGTCCTGCTGCATGTTAATGGTGGTGCAGCACGTGGTTTGAATTTGCTCTTCCCCAAAAGAGTGGTTTCACCCAATTTTCTTCTTTTGAGAAACAATAATAAACATCCAGCAGCTGTTTTGGATAGTCTATAAGTACTAGTTAAACACGGTGTTTTTTGGATCTATTGTTATTGTAGAACCTGCCCTGACTTTTGCCTTTTGCTTCCATGCCTCAGGTTGCAAGATCAAAGCGCTGCGTGCAAAGACCAACACCTACATCAAGACCCCGGTGCGAGGTGAGGAGCCTGTTTTTGTGGTGACAGGCAGGAGGGAGGATGTGGCTATGGCCAGGAGGGAGATCATCTCTGCAGCTGAACACTTCTCCATGATCCGAGCATCCAGGAACAAAAACACCAGCCTGAACGGCAGCGGGACACCAGTCCCCGGACCACCTAACCTGCCTGGACAGACCACCATCCAGGTGCGGGTGCCTTACCGTGTGGTGGGGCTGGTTGTAGGCCCAAAGGGTGCCACCATCAAGCGCATCCAGCAGCAGACCCATACCTACATTGTGACACCCAGTCGAGACAAGGAGCCGGTGTTTGAGGTGACGGGGATGCCGGAGAATGTGGATCGGGCACGCGAGGAGATCGAAGCCCACATCGCCATGAGGACCGGAGGCTTCATTGAACTTCAGGATGAGAATGACTTCCACGCAAACGGGACAGATGTGGGTTTTGATCTGCACGGACACGCCACCCTGTGGTCCAAGCCCAATGCTGGGATGACCCCCACATCAGTCCGAAAACCCTTCTCCAACTACCGCAACGACTCGTCCTCCTCCCTGGGCAGCGCCTCCACAGACTCCTACTTTGGTAACAACAGCTCACGCATGGCTGACTACAGCCCTCCCAGCCCCGCGCTCAGTTACACCACCACCAACAACGGCAACAACAATAACAACAACATCAATGTCAACACCAACGGCAACGGGTTTGTTTACGGAAGTGAGGTTATTTCGCCTGACTGCACTGATCTGACTTTTGACTCCTCGCCAGGGTTTGACCCCACGCCAGCCCCACCAGGCCTCCTGTGGTCCCAGTATGATAGCCGCATGACACCCTCCTCCACTGGAGGCAGTTCTCCCACCTCCACCTCAGCCATGTTCTCCACCAACACCTCCACTAATGCCAATGGGATAGTGGTGAGTCAGAGAAGGGTTAACGGTTGTACCCCACAGCCCAGACTGTCGCCACCTCTCCACAGCCACACCGGAGGCTCCACTGAGCACCCGTTAGCCAGGAGGGTGCGCAGTGACCCAGGCGGAGGCACTCTCAGTTTCCCCGGTTACTCCAGCACTATCGCCTCCCTGCCAGGCCCCCACCTCCCTGGGGTTCCATGCGACTCCTCCGCCTCGTCGTCATCCTCCTCTTCCTCCTCCTCCACCTCATCCGGCACCAGCCGAAAAGGCAGCCGTGACTGTTCGGTGTGTTTTGAGAGCGAGGTCATTGCTGCCCTGGTCCCCTGTGGGCACAACCTCTTCTGTATGGAATGTGCCAATCGAATCTGTGAGAGGAGCGAACCCAAATGCCCTGTCTGCCACACCGGCGTCACTCAGGCTATACGTATATTTTCATAAGAAGTCTAACTCTTTGGCTGTCTCTTCAGTGAGACTGGCTACAATAGCAACAACAGACTCTTCATACTGCTTTAATGGGATCAGCCAGTCATCAGTTTGGAAAGTGTACATAGATATACATATGTATGTAAGAGGCTGCAGTATCCAGAAGAAGGGACAGGCACCCTCTTTGGGCTCCATCGTAGTTTATAATATACTGTAGCTTTGGGAAATATTTTTAACATCTAAGTGCATGTTTTAAATATTACAGCATAGTAATCAATAGTTCTAGAAAATTGTACCCTATATTTATGAAGTGAGGAGGCACAGCGGGGTCAAGGCAGAGGTACGTGGGTCAAACTGTAGACTGTTAGCGCGCTGAGCCTTCCAGTTTTGCCGATCGAATGTAGTACGAGGGGAGGCCATGGCTGGGAAACATGGGGGGCTCCCAGCCGAACAGGACTATTGACTTACAGAGATACTGCAGCTCGAGGTCAGACACCGTGTGAGGGAGAGCAACAACATATCCTACATATATATGTATAGAATCAATTTCCACAAGTTGAAAGTTTTAAATGACATTAATACAGATTGAAGTATTTTATTCTTTTTTGACTTGAAAGATTATATTTCTTATTGCAAAGATGTTTACAGATATTTTAATTTGAGTTCAGTGAACTTTTTTGTAGCTGGGTTGAAATATTGTTTATTTTTTAGTATGGCCTTATGGCATTGATCACTGTATTATTTTAATATCACACGACTGTGGGAGGAAATCCAAGTCCACAAAATGTGTATTGCATTTGACAGTATTCTGTTGGGATGGAGTTTTTATAGGTTCAGCAAAAAAAAAAAGTCTTTTAAATCTGCTTCACCCAGCATATTTTTTATTCAGTAATATAAAGCATATTTTATTCTATATTATTATAAAACATTGAAATGTACAAAACTTAGTAAGTTGAACACAAAGAAACCGTTTATGCTTTCTAAAATTTGTATGAATTAGATTCCAGTGGGAATTACAGGCTTCTGTTGCACCACTATAGTTTTAGTATTTCTATTTTAATACATTTGTTTACCACTTGTTTATGTATATGTAGGTGAAGTTACTTGAGCGTAAATGTACTTTATTGAGCAAAGTTTAAGAACAAAGTATATTTTATTTTATGATAAAGGGCCTTTAACCTCATGGTCAAATACTAATATTATATTTGCTGAGACAAGATTTGAAAATGTATCAAGAGTTTTATTTTTCTGACATTTAAAGTTATACATGATAAAAGTAAAACTTAAGTAATGGTGCTACTTCATGTTTTTTTAAGTATTTCTATATAAGTCCAATAAAAAATGGTACATTGGAGGTGTCTGCTTCTCGTCTTCTTCCTGACCTGTTGTGTTTGTTGTGTTGAGTTCAAAGCAGACAGGGGCAAGCAAGTCGAGGCGAGGAGGCCGCTGAGGTTTGTTAAAGTACTCTTCTGAACATTTCACCCCTCTCTGCTTCCAAACCAAGGCTCGGAGGCGGCAGGATTATCGCAGTGGCCTAATTATTGAGTGTAGGCTGTGGCGGTCAGACAGAGGGGGGCATGGCCGGTGTTACCACTAATTAGAGGTGCTGTGTGAACCTATTCTTAAACGGACCATAATCCGGTTCTGCTTGGTAACGATGGACCAATGAAACGCTTAGAAATTTGAACAAAGCTGCCAACGTGATGTCAATTACTGCTTGTTTGAAATGAGGCGAGTTCTCAGGTGACAGTCAATTTATAGATCACTGACAATTTTGATAATTAATTCATTTATGACAAAAATATTCTCTGGTCCATCTTCTCACATAAGCTTTTCTTTGTTTTATATTTCCTGGAGCCTTGTAATAATAATTTTTCAGACACTTCATTTTATAAACACATACAATGAATCGATCAGTTTGCGACAGTTTCTTTAGTAATGTAAAGTATCATTCATTTCAGCTCTGCTCTGTACTCAAAGTTGGCTGCAAATGTTTGGCCAGATTCCTGGTCACATTAAAAACTTAATTAAAATTGATCAATTGAAAAAGCTTGAATAAAACTGCATTTGTTGAAGAAACATGAATGAAACAGGCAAAGGCTCCAGGTGTGGAGTCTTTATTCTTATTTAATTAATTCTACATTAGCTTAGTAATATGCAACTGCTAAAGCACAATTAAAAACTAACATAGTAATTGTAATTTCTCTTCCCATCAGTCACTCGGTATATAGAATGTAAGAAATGTTCATCAAGCACAAGGTAATGTAATCGAGAAGCTCTTTTGTCTGAAAATATTCAGTTTGCAATGACAGAGAAAAGCAGCAAATCCTCACGATTTAGAAGCTGAAACTGGGGAATGTTTGGCATTTGGTGAATTTGGCAGACTATAATGATTTCAGAGCGGCTGCTTTGACTCCCGTGGTGATGAAATGTACGGAAAGAATTATGGTGAGCGAGCTGTGGACAGAGACGGCCCACAGTTTGACCCAACCAATTTGCAGGCACCACAGAGGCACTGATGATGCAGTCACTAGTACAGAGCACATGGTCAGTGAACATCTGAGAACCCAGAGGCCTCACCAGACTATTGTTTATTGATTTCAGTTCCACATTTAACACTCACATATGATTGAACACTGAATCAGCTCCATGTCAACCCATTTGTCATTAAGTGTTCATTCCTTATCAAGCGCACCCAGCATCTCTACAGCAGGGGTCGGCGATTAGCGGCCCACGGGCCAAAACTGGCCCGCCATCAATTATATCTGTCCCGCTAGATGACGTTGATTTATTTTAAAATATATATATATATTTTTAAATATATCTTTTAAACCTCATGTTTCCTGTCAAAAATACAACAATTCCACAGATTTCACAACATTTATTGAAAAGTAGCTGATAAGTAACGTGACAGCAACCAGAACATCCTCGCAGCCTCTTTACTTGACGCACAGGTCGGAACACTAATTGACACGTGCGTGCGATGTAACCTGTGGAAAATAAAAGTGTCCTGTGTCCCTCTTGTAACGGACAAGTGAACAAATGTGTTTCATTAAATGAAAAAAAAAACAAAACCAAACAAGGTCGGCTCAAATATCAAATAGCCTAAGAATGTGAATGCACTTCAGCGTTAGATCTGCTGATACATTAGTTACAGCAGGTTGCCTGTTTCATGACAGACGCCAAGAAATGCAGCAGTGAGCGCACATGGAAGCAAATTGATGTTTTAAATTAAATGCATTTTTAAAGTTAAATAACTTTTTAATATAATAGTAGGAAAGCATGGTCATGGCCCGCGATAGAATTGTCAGAAAAAAAATTGGCCGACCCCTGCTCTACATGAATGAATGCAGCAGCCACTGAAAACCAATGTTTCAAACATTTCTTTGTCCTCCATTCATTCAAGCCCTGAACACCACCGCAGCTGAAATACATACTGTAGACACTGTGGAATGATAAAGTTTCTTATCATATCTGAACAAACAAGTCCAGGCATACAGGAGCAACAAGAGATCATTAAGTGATATTGACATGAGTTAAAAAGGAGAGGGTTTTGTTAAGTCCGGTGATGAAAAGAAGTGGACTTTGTAGGTGTTATAATCCAGTGGTCAGCTGGGAGTGGCTCTACCTTTCTGCTGTCCAGAAGCTGCAGTGTGACCTGAAATAATTGTGTTTTTATGGTAGGATGTCCAATGATGGTGTAAATGTTGTTGAAGAGGTCAGTGTTCTCAGTGAGCCCAGAACTCAGAATGTAAAGATACAAGCAACATAGGCCTCCCTCCTGTAATATGGAATGCCAGCATTGGCCTTCAAACACATTAAATATAAAAGTAAAGTAGCTGCTTTGACACCTGCATTCCAAAGGTATTTAAAAACCACACCAGTCAAAATCTGGGTCGCTTGTGCACACCCTGGTCTAATTTTAACTGCAATCTGCTGGATGTGTCAAAAGCTAACAGTGTGTGTGTGTGTGTGTGTGTGTGTGTCTGAAAACTAGCATCACTTAGAATACTCCTGTCTGTCAGAACAGAACAGTTCCTGCTCCTTGCTCGTTCCTCCCCTCCCCCATCTCCTCCGCCATGCTGAAGTGCAGCCTCATGTCATGTGGTCCTGTTGGAAACACTGACGTTTAAACACATGCTTTGCTGCACGATAGTAAATGTGGAGAGAGACGGCTCTAATGATAAGTTTAAAATGGAAACATCTAACTCAAGCCCACAGAAACTGGCCCTATAAACCATATTATTAGGAAGCAATCTTACCGCTGCGGAAAAGAGCTGACAAGTGTTTTTAGTTGAATGCACAACACATGGAGTTCACATAATGCTGCACGTCGTCAAAGATTCGCTGAAAGAAGGTCTGCATGCCATACAGTGCAGACCTGACTCATTATGGAGGTTTTTGTGCACATCTGTGTCACCTCTTCTGACATTAGTAGGTTCATTAAAAGTATTTTAGTACGACACCTTTTAAAGATATACAAACTCCAGAGTAGGACAACGTGTGTGGAGGATAATCTGCATTAAACCTAAACTTTAGAAAACCTAACTCTCTCTACTCGGCAGATCATTTTTTTACGCCCGTGTTAATGAGTCATTAAAACCTTGAAGTACAACCCGGCATAAACCACACGTCAACAGTGCGTACCAGAGCCAACATTCCACCACACTAACATAGCTGCTCTTCCACAATCCTTTGTTCTTACTGGATTGTCTTACACAGTTTTTTTTTTCATCTTCTATCTTTCTGAGAAACTGAAACATGATGCAGGCACCATGTCATAAAGTTAAAACTGATCATGTTAGTATTCATGAGGCCATGACAGCAACAGTACATAAAGGTGTTCCACGAGAAACACTATTAATGTGGACCTGTAAACCTTTAGCTAGCTCAAGTTAGATGAACATGAATGTTTTGCTCAATTATTTTAAAGTCATGCAAATCACCTCAGGTGAAATCTTCTTTAAATAAAAGAAAAGATTCTTTAAATAGTAAATGGACTGTACTTATGTAACACCTAGAGTTGCACGATACCCACGGTATACACGGTACCCCGCGGTGCCAAATCATAACCGTCGCTACTATACTAGAAATTTTACACGACGGTACTACCGTGGATTACTATACTACCGGTGCCAGTCTCTGCTACATAGCGGCCTCCTCTGCTCTCCTCCGGCTTCTCACTGCATGCTACGCCTTTGTAAACAAACCAACATGGAACCACAGCCGAACTACACAGCTGCTGAATGATTGGCTGTTTGCCTGTTACTGGTGACGTCCAGGGATATGATAGGCTGTTTCCGCACGCTGGGTCCGCCCGTCTGTTAGCTGATTGGCCGTTCGTGTGTTTCTGCCGGCAAGAACGAACTCCATGAAGACAGCTCCGCTTCCATAGAAACTCGCTTCAGAACAAACAACAAGCTAAAGTTCTGTCTCCCAGACACGAGACAACACACTCACCATGGCAGAAGCACCGGGCCCGAGCAGCGAGTCTGACGTGGCGTCTTCGTCAGTGGCAACACTAATTTTGCTTAAAAAACAAACGTCGTTGTTTCAAACTAACTTGTACAAATACACTGCAGTTTATAAAAATAATAATAATAAAAAAAGGCCGCAGTAGTAACACCTTTCTAGTCTTCCGACCACTCAAAGCTCTTTACACTACATATCTCATTCACCCCATTCACACACATTCATACACTGATGGCATTGGCTGCCATGCAAGGTGCCAACTGCTCATCAGTTTGAGGAGCTAACCATTCATACACATTCACACACTGATGACGAGGTCTTTAGAAGCACTTTGGGGTTCAGTATCTTTCCCAAGAACACTTCGACATGCAGACTGGAGAGGATCGAACCTTCAAATTAGTGGACAATCCACTGTACCTCCAAGCCACAGCCGCTTTACATTTTCTGTCTGAATACATCTGCTTGTATCTTTCAGTCATGTGACTCTGTTGTACACAGTTTCTGAAGATATTGAACCCAAAAATAGTTTCACTTCTCAGGCATTCTTTTTTCATGGACTCAGGTACTGGTCAGTGTGTTATCTATAGATGGCAGTCGGCACGCCCCCAGTTTGTAGAAACACAGGAGGACCAGCAAGAAGATGTACTGTTGTGGATGGAAGCGACAACAAGACATATTTTAGACACATAAAAATATCAATATCAATATCATTATCAATACATGTTAAAACACCAAAGTCAGAAACAAATCAAGGCAGTGGTGGACCAGTGTTGTGCAATGTCAATTTTTTGTCAATGAAGTATGTTGAGAGAGATAGTTGAGAGAGAGTTGTAGATTGATGTAGTTTCCCATTGGATGGAAGTTTGTCTGATGGAAAGTGAAGCAGTGAAAATAATTTAAATACAGCATCTTTTTAAAAGAATTTAAATTTAGTCCACTGAAGCTCAGTGTGAAACTAGAGGACTTGAGTGATCATTGTAAATATAGTTCACAGTAAAGGTTACATCTTTCAGTTTATCTGTTCTGTAAGACAGAAGCTGATAATGGTGTGATTGTGTGTTCCCTCCTCTGTGCGTACCTGCAGACTATAGACAGGACGACAGGCACCATCTTTGTGGCATCAGCTGCATACAAAAACAGAGTGAGATGACAACTCTTAATCTGTAGTGTATATTCTAAAGAGCCCTGTCTGGCTGAGCATTTAGCTGCAGACAAACATGGCTGATGTGCCAGTCTGTGTTAACAGCAGAGGAACAGCAGAGCATGTCTGGCATCTTCCATGCTTTGACCTACATCTCATGCATTTAATGGATCTCCATTTGGACACACACACACACATACACCCCCACACACAGACCACCTTCTTCCATGCCTTTGCAGAGTGAGTGTCTATATTTTATTCATGCCGTGCTCCCTGTGTGTCACCACTCTGTAGTGTAGCATTACTTGATGTGATTCACCCATTTAAGCACACTTTTTCCTCAGAAACAGCTGTCGCACACCCAGCTTTGCATGTACAGTATATGACAACAAAGATGAAGGCACTAAAGTGAGGCAGGATTTTGTGGTGCACTCATCATCGTTTGCTTCTTAAAGGATTTAAATTTCTTACTTTTGTAGCTTTGCCATATTTCTTACAGTGATGAAGAGTTTATTGTCGAGATCTTGGGATCTAAAGAGTTCTGCTGCACAAACCCAACACAGTATCTTGTTACAGTTCTGGGGCTGAGCCTCACACACTTGTGGTTTAGTTATTTTAATATGCTGAAATACTCCCAGTCTTTGACTGTCTATTGTCCATCGTGAGTCCATGCATGCACACGTATGTGTTGGTAGTACTAATCCTAATACACAGAAAGAGACAGTGTAGTCACGTTGTATTAGCCTGACATGCTAACGGTCAATTAAATAAAGCTTTGGATTTACATTTAAGAAATGTGTAGTAACAGTTTGGTTTGCAGACCAGGTCAAGTCTTAAAGCGACATCATGTAGAAATTGGTATTTGTTGTGTTTCAGTGTGTAATCCCACTGTGGTAAATATGGATAGCTGATTATAGATTACATTATTTATGATCAAAAACATTACTGTGCTAACAGCCAATCATCAACCAGGTCCCCAGCAGCAGACCCAGCAGCAGCTAATATCACTGACTAGTCCAGCAGCAGTCAGCCCAGCTCGGCGTCTGTCTTTCAGCCTTTTATTTCACCAAGCTCTCACCAACCACTAAAAGTCAGTCCCACATTTACTCTTGTCCGGCGGCTTCTTGCTCGCTCACTCTCTTCTTTTCTCTTCTTAGCTTCCTCCATCAACGTCCTCTTCACTATTCTCCTCTGCATTATGTCTATAGTGGTGGCCGAGCCTGGTTATGTTGCCGACTTGTTGGTTTTGGCACAACACTGACTAGCAATTGCACGCTGTGGTACAAACACTAACACTCCTCCTGTGCTCTGAATTCACAGTCCTACACAGCTCAGCTAATGAACTGAGCTAACTTTAACTAACAGCAGCTACAGTTGGCAACAGTTTACTTCACTGTCCATCAGAGTTGAGGCTGAGCAGCCAGAGGACATCAGAGGGAAAACCAGAAAACATTTTCTCCCAGCTCCTCCAGTCTGCATGTTGAAGTGTCTTTGGGCAAGATACTGAACCCCAAAGTGCTTCTAAAGACCTCGTCATCAGTGTGTGAATGTGTGTGAATGGGTCAATGAGATATGCAGTGTAAAAGCGCTTGAATGTTCAGAAGACTAGAAAGATGTTACATAAGTACAGTCCATTTTCTTTTCCTTTAAAACCTGAGGATAAAACATTGTTGCTCAAACACCAGCTGATGGAATAAACTTGAAAGTTACGATACCTGTATTCTACTTTAGGTTTATCCAGACATCTTGAGCTGCGTCTTTCTGCAGGGTTGAGCTCAACAGACTACAGAAAGCTGAAGTGGAACCAGGAAGTTGGTCTGTAATGGGTGTATTACACTTTGGGTAATAATGTTTGCTTCTGTGATGTTTTCTAAATATGTCTCTTGTAAAGATCATCTGACAGCTGCTGCTTCTTACCCTGTCTGACTTCTTTTCCTTACACAATGGAATGATGGCTAAAACTGCACAACCAGAATCATCCTTTAATAGCTTCAGATGATGCTGCACGGTTACTGGTATGTCATACCTCAGCACTGATGAGCAGCAGAGATTAGAACAAAAGAATGGTTTTGCATATATTTCACTGTAATCCTCATATTGAGAATGTGATATTAGCTTCTTAACGTGGTCTGTATGAGCTGACTTCAAAACCCCACAATGGTTAAAACCTTCTCCTCCAGCATGTCCCTGCCTGTAAGAAGCAGCCAGGGCAGGCTGTGGGTTTTCCCCTCTACTGCTGAGGGAGGAAGGGGAGGCAGAGGAGGAGGAGGGAGGGAGCTGGGTTTGTTGTTCAAAGCCCGAGCTTGGCATTATGCATTATAAATGAGCAGAGTTTAGAGGCACGTCTCTCCCTCTCTCTCACTCTCTCTCTCTCTCCCTGTCTCTCTTTTTTCTCTATATGTGTGTTTGTGTAAGTTTGTGTGTGTGTGTGTGTGTGTGTGCCTCTATGTGCATAATGGATTTTTATCCTTCACAGAGCACAGCGGTCACAGTTTGTCTGACTCCACATGGTCTTTATTATGCCAGACGGAGTGTGTATTGGCGGAGACATACCAGGCCAACATCTGCCCTCTGTCTCTGCATCTCCACACACACACACACACACACACACACGCACACACGCACACACAGCAGTGACCTCTGCCTCCCTGCCACTTTCACCTCTCACCTCCCTGTTTGGTCTTGTGTCCCGTGGTCTAAACCTCAGTTTGGATACTGTTCCTTGTTTTTTTCCTATGAATATGACATAAACCATACACACACACACCAGTGCTGATTGTACTGTCTATGTGGGAGGAAAGATTCACTTCCTTTCTAATGGAAGCAAATCATTACATGCTGTATGCCTTCTATTTCTTCCTTCTATATTTACCCCTCCTCATAGATGCTTAAATGCCACAGTGATTTGCAATTCCTTCCAAATGTTGCTTGTGTTGTGGCTGACTAAAGTAAGATCCTTGCCCACGCACACAAGCTGGCCTGAACTCTATCCTGGTAAAAGGGCTTTATGCAAATGTTCCAACTGCAACTGGTTCAGTCCTCTTGTGTCTGGCGAGCAGACACTGACTCAGAACATGGCAGCAAGGGGAATATAAAAAGATCCAGTCCGTCCCTCAGCTGCTGCATTTACACCTTTGATGGATGGAATTAGATTAGATGAAATTAGACTGAGTGGAACTGTGATTTCTATTCCTCTCTCCTGGTTTTGAACACATATTCAGAATACATTATAAGAGGACCTGCATAACAGCTGTATGGTGTACTCATGAATACTGATACATGGATTAGAGTTTAACATTTTGGGAATGTTCCCTATTCCAAGAGAATATTGATATCAATCATGCCTGTCTGTTGAGGATGGAACAGGCCTCAACGTGAGTTTATAATAAAGACTAAGAGAAGAGAGAACAGTGACCCTCGCTCTCCGCTGAAGCTCATGAATGAACACATAGTGTGTGAGTATTTTCTCTACATACTTTCCAAAAACAAAAAAGAATTTTCAAGCTCAAATGTCAAAGTTCTTGTTCAAGAAGCTGATACAATGTGGACTATTTAAACCTCTCATTCACTTGTCATTATTGCTTTGACTGTCTTTTCTACGGCTTTTACGTCTACTATGTGCCATGGCTTTGTTCTCTGGTAAATGGACTGTACTTATGAAGCACCTTTGAAGGCTTTTACACCACACAACAAATTCACCCATTCACACACACACACGTTGCTACGCTGCCAACAGAAACTGCCACACAAGATGCCAACTGCTCGCCTGAAAGTCATTCAACACACTCACACACAGTTTAGGGTTCAGTATCTGGCTTAAGGACTGAACCACAAAACTTTTGATCAGCGAACGACCTGTTCTACCTCCTGAGCCACAGCCACCCACGGATGTATTCATTGTCCACGCTGCATGCGCAGATTTTAGATTTTTTAACACACTTCATTTCATTGTCATCTACAAAATATCTATAGTGATGTATGCCCGTAGGCAGCCACTGTTAATTCTTTCAAGACTGAGATGTCACATGGTTTGCAATTTTACAGTGCAACATAAGTTGCGGCTTGTTCAGTGGCAGACGTCTGCACAGTCGTTTCAGCACTTTGATATGTGTGGTGAAAGCCTAAAGGCTACATCTCCAGCCTGTCATTAGATTGAGGCTGCGCGCCCTGGTTAAATGGCAGAAATGTTTTGTTGACATGGTAGTCGGCCTAAAATAAAAAATGGATTTACTGGAGGATTAAACCTGAACAGCTGATGACATCATGCAGTAAAGTCGATGAGTTTTCTGTTTAAGACACAGTGCGAGTGTCTTCACTTCTGACTTTACATCGCTTGTAATGTATCTACTGACAGGTGTGTGCGCCTGTGCATGTGTGTGTGTGTGTGTGTGTCTCATAGAACTCCACTGTTCAAAAACTATTAAAAATGCATCAATGAGTCTGAGACACTGTTGCACTGGGTGATGCATTCCTTCATTACCGTGAATTCTCCTTTATAAATAAAGTTTGATTGATTGATGCAAAAAAAGGAATAATATCATATTTTATTAAGTGATGCCTTTTATAGCACTCGGGGTCATCTTATAATCATAAAAAAAAACATAAAAACATCAGTACAATCAAAAACACTCATAATAAAACATCATTATGATCAACAAATTAGACCTGCAATACACACTGTGGAATTAGAATCAATCAGCCACAATGTTTGGGTTGATGGCACAAAAATCTTTAAAAAAAAATACTGACACATATAATTATAAAAGGACAATTATAGTCAAATGTAATGATAATAAATCATGACTCACTATAACCAATGACTTACCTGATACATGTCAAAAATGTATGCAGATGATGCAGTAATTTCTACACGTACAAAAAAAACCAAGTAGCCTCTTTAATACTGCAATTACCCATGTTCAGAACTGGCTCATGTCTCTCACTGAATACAAACAACAGTATGTATGATGTTTGCAACCAGCAGAAACACATTCCAACATCTTCCTGAGAGGGGAGTAACCTAACTTTGTAAATAGTGTCTTGGTCACATTGGATGTGACATAAACCTTTAAAAATCACTTGAAAAATGTCTAACATGGCCAAATATTTTATTACTTGTTTAATGTAAATTAAATTCATTCATTCAACAGACAGTGGCATTGGCATCAGGGCTGCAATTGAAGGGGATTGTGATGTACCACAGGTGCACTTACACTTGGACAAACTGTGTTGTCAGTAACTACTACAGGTCTACCACAGTGCTCTACATTTCACAATTTTACGAGCCCTCTGAAACAATAAACTCCAGAGCTTGCACAGTTTATTCTAATATAAATCTGTATGTTGTCACTTGTAATGGTTCTGTTCTTCTGTTTAGGGACTACAGGTGTAAATTAACAATCTTAACTATTATTGATGTTCATTAACATACTCTGCTGTCTCTGTGATTCTGTGATTCGAACAAAAATCTCTGATGAACTGATGCACAGTTCACCTTGTTCAGTGGCTGCATTTTCTTGTCAGCAAATGCACCAAACTGACCATGATGACATCATCTGCACCAGAGCACCAAATGTGTAATAATCTGCAGCTGAAAATAGTCCGCAGCAAAAAGCTTTTTATACATGAAACTACATTTGTTGTTAAACATTTGACCTAAAGACGTCAGAAATCTCGAAACTCTTCTAAGCCATTAGCCATTGTTATTATCAAGATTTCATCACTTTTTATGCTTTATCCATCTTTAAATAATGTATTATTCCTCTCTTCCTTAATAATGCTCATCCTCATTTGGTTAATGACTGAGAGCTCAAAGCCCGGTGACATCATTAATAAGAAATCAGATGGGTCAAGAAACACAGGCAGCTCAATGATCACAAGGGTCATAGAGAAACCAAACCTTTCTCCAGATTATTAGAACATTTCATTTGGAGTTTGATGCACAATTTTGAAATATTGCATTAAAAGTTTGATGGATACACCCAAATTCAAAGTTTTTGGTCAGCTGTGCTGGAGCAATTTGATTCAATTCATATTTAACCATCCAGCAAGCACTTCAGATGGAGCACACTGGTGCCTTTAGAGTCCTAAAGCTTCACTCTCTACCGTTAACCATGGATCCCAGTGGGCACAGCTCTGTGATCCTCTGTGGGCCCTTATATCTCACCAGGAGCGTTTGAGTAGCTGGAATGCGCCGCAGCCATGCCATGGAATTTATTCTTAAGAAATAGGTTCATATGAAACATGATCTTGATGGTATTCTGAAATGAATTTTTCATTGTACAAAATAAACAAGTACATGTACAGTACATAGAACAGCTGCTCAAAGAATGACAATCTTTTCCTTTTCCTATCCACTGCAGAAGGAGATTTTCTTAATTTCTCTGTCAGCATGGATGAGGACACTTTGCATTACCGATGTTTGGCTGCTGGCAGAAACTCAGGGGAAGCCAATGCAACAGTGCCCAGCTCAGGGTTAAATACAAGAGGCATTTAAGGAGACAAACGCCTCTGTGCCACCACGCAAAGACAGCAAAAGACCTACTGTGGCACAGATTAGTGAGTAAATTGGTTTGGGCTGCTGAATGAGAGCCACTGCATATCTCATTAGAAGGATGCAGCCTTTCTTTCTGTCCTCAGAACAGCCAACCTGGAGAGAGTGAGTGTGTGTGTGTGTGTGTGTGTGTGTGTGTGTGTGTGTGTGTCTGGGGAGGTGGGGTGGCAGAGAGAGAAGGTGGTGGGGGAGGTGTCAGATAGATTAAACACAGATCTCACTGGGTAAAATGTTATCACTCAGCCACATGGCTTCACAGACTAGAATGGATGGAGAGGGTGTGCATATTGCATCATGACACCTACGCAGCATGAGGCCACCGTGGGCCGATGTTCTTCTCTGTGCCATGAAATGCTCTGAATGATTTTGCTTCCCCCTTTGCCAAAGTATGTCCTGCTAAATGCCATTCTGCTGGTTCAGAGATAATGCTGCACACGGTGGCAGACAGAATGTTTACATCCTAACCTGCAATATGATGTCTTTTGTCACAGCATCTCTTCAGCCTCTATGCTAAACATCTCTTTGTCACTGATCAGCTCCAAAAATCATTCAAAGATATCATTCTAAGATTATGTGTGTGTGTGTGTGTGTGTGTGTGTGTAGGATGTCTGGCTGTTGTTTTAGGAGAATTCTTTATGAAAGAGCAGAATGAGTCATTAGTGTGTGGCTGTTTGGAGGAGAGGAAACGTAATAACAGGGGTGGCTGGCAGAACAAGACAAAGCAATCCTAATGAAAGATAAGAGGGTCTCCCTGATGCATTTTTCATATGCACTCCTTTTGTCTCCTCCTGCCCTGGGATTTTGTAAGCAGGGAGTGCAATTAAGTAGGCGTAGTAAGTCTTTGGATCAGTAATTATCGTTATGTGTTTCCTCAGTGTGTGTGTGTGTGCTCTGAGATGTTTTGTTTCTGTACTGTGCTGCAGGGTCTGTCTCTCTTGCGTTGAAGAGGAAGGCCCTGTGCAGCATGAAGTTCCCTCACATATGGACCTGGACTACTTGAATCTGTTAGAAGCTCAACATTTCTGAGTGACGTTATTTCAGAGACCTACGTTCACTGCCCACTTCTTGTCGGCGTCGTTTTGTGATGTTAAAGATGTTTCATTTCTCATCTACATCTGAAAGTTGTGCTAATAAATCATATACAACACAGGGTTGTACAATGAAATAAAAATGTGCGATCCCTTCATGCTACACATACAAACCGACAGTTAATTCCATTAATATTAGAATAACATAAATACAACAGAAAATGTTGAAAAATCCACTGACTGCTTTTGAGTATCGTGTATGTACAGTTTGCCTCCGCTCATCCTGATGCAGTCCTCTGCTCTGTCAGCTTCAAACATGGTCTGTCCGTTGAGCTTGGTCTGGCTTGTTGATGGACTAGGTCTCTGTAAACATGTGGGCATGACAGTTTCTCATTGCTTGGCCAGCCTAAGTTCCAGGAGCAACCTTAAGCCTAAACTCAGGACTTGTGGCTCCTATTCCAGCCGATCTGGCTGAGTGGAGCGTCTCATGGTCCATTCCTTGTGATACCAAACCCCAAGCTTCCATTTTCAATGGCTGGCTATATCTGCTGTAGGTAATACATGACAAACAACAAAGCCAAAAACTTGATCAGAACAGTTCTGGCTTAGCGCTTTAAAATCAAATCCAATCAACAGACATCGTTCAATAAAGTTTAAACAATAAAGTCAAAAAACAACAGTGTACATGGGCAGCTATTGCTATAGGGTGAAATGACCAGGTATAATTTGACAGTGGTCATCACCAGCTATGCAGTTTCCCACAGCTCTGCAGAGAACTGTAGTGTCTTTTCTTTAGGTTCAGTTTCAATGGTCTTATTTTTCCCAGCAGCAGGCAGCTGCTAAAGGCACTATACTATTCCAGCACTTATTTATTCTAAGAGTAAAGCCCCAGATACCGTCAGATATTTTTCTCAGGAGTTGGTGGAGAACAGTACAGAGCTAAAATGAGAGGGATAATTGGACTTGCATTCATCAGCTGGTATATTTGATGGTACTGATGAGGTCAATCTGGGACCCAGCGGGGTGACATTAGCTCCCATAGGAAAGTAAAGGGGACTAAATTAATCATTGCACAGTTGTTTTAAAGCCCCACTGTGTAACTTGACTACCATTAAAGGACAGATCTGAAATCATTTTTATGCTACACTCGTGTGTAACCAGGTCTACTGTGTCTCTCTCAGTCCTGCTCTGCACCTGCACCTTTCTCTGTTGTGCCTAAGCAGCAACCTTCATGGCTGTGAAGTGGAGCCAACACAGGAAGTGCCAAAAACTGCAGTTCCTCAAATGAGTTTTTAAAAAACAAGCCAGTCACCATAAGCCCCCATGTTAAAATGGCCAACACACACACACACACACACACACACACACAGCAAAAACAGAAACCTGTGGGGGACGTCATGGAGACTACATCTATGTTTTATACAGTCAGTTATACAGTTACATTATGATTGTGTTTGGGAAAACAAGATTGAATACGAGTGTCCAATGTTCTATCACGTTAGGGGAATAATATTGCAAACAGACAAACAGAAATGATGGTAATAAAAAAAACAAGAT
The DNA here is from genome assembly GCF_000972845.2 of Larimichthys crocea. NCBI lineage: Eukaryota > Metazoa > Chordata > Actinopteri > Sciaenidae > Larimichthys > Larimichthys crocea. Next base: position 34,878,057 of record NC_040020.1, read on the forward strand.
GCAACAAGTTGCAGTGCAGAAGACAGTCCTGACCCTTTGATGGCCTTGTTTTTATAATCCTGGCTATCATTACAGTTTTTTCCAGTTGCTAACACACTGAAATGACATGGATAGCACAGATATTTAAAGTGACACACAGGGAGCAAAACCTCATCTCAAATCTCCAAAACTTTAAACACATTTTCTGCTTTACACACATTTTGCAATTCAAAGTGGCTCTTTTTAAGTGTACTGAACGTGGTTCTCTGCATAAGACACAACAATCTGACATAAAGTCACATGTTTGCAATTTCAAAACACTGCCATTTAAAATGACACTACATGAGCTCAACACTTCAGTCAGGAAGTAAGCAATAAAAGAGAACAGGTGAGCATCTTTTTTTCTTTTACAACAACAATGGAAGACATTGCTGAGAGAGGAAGAGGGAGGGTGAAAATGAGAGGGGGAGGAAGAGTGAGAGTTCGGGGTAGAGCAGTGTTGTTGAATTATTTTGCTTTCCTCTTTATTTTTGTATTTTTTTCTGCAATTGTATTTTTCAGCGTCCTGTTGTGTGAGCATATTTTAGTTCCCTCCAATGTAAATATATCTGCTGTGCATATGTTGCACTGACTTGTTTGGTGAAAAATAAAAAAATAAAAATTTCAATAGCACGTGTGTGTATCTGCAAATATTTCTGTGCATGTGAACAATCTGAAGAATTCTCTACAGTTTGAACTATGTTAGTATGATGGCAAAGCATACTAAAGATGAGAGTGCTTTTCATTATGCCCAACAGTGTGTAGTTGGTTAGACAGAAATCTGTAATATGAATAAAGTGTGTGCCATTTGGTGCAAACGTTTGATTTTGGTTGCAGTGCTTCATTTTGCGGGATATCTGAGGTGTTTTGTTAGTATTTTTTATAAAACCAGCCTAGTTTGCAAAATTGTGTTTAAGCAATTGGGAAAAACTGTAATAACACATACGTGCAAACAGTGAGACGTGAATAGAATACACACAGATACACGTAACACACATGCATGAAGGATTTGGTTAGAAATCCCTGACTTCAAGAGTTAATCTTCATGGCTAATCACCAAACTTTTGTGCATTATGCTTTAGTGTATGTGTGTTTACACATTTGACTGTGCATGTACAAGTGTGTGTGGGTTCTCTCCTGCTAACAGTTCTATGGACAGGATTACAGTGAGGCTTAACTGTAGAAGAAGGAATGCTGCTGTATTTGCAGCCATGAATGGACAATAATCCCTCTGATGGAACTCAGCCTGTAATGATTTAAGGAGGGAAAGTTCTGCTGATTAGTGGCCATTGTCAGTACATCTCAGTGTGTATGTCCGTGTGTGTGTGTGTGTGTGGGGGGGGGGGGTGTTCACATCCCCAGCTGTTGACAGGTCCAAGTGGCCTTCGATCTCAAAGCCCAGAGCCACAGATGCTTTGCCATCACCAGACGCCTACTCTTCCCACCAACTTTCCTCCCTCCCCAGACACACACACACACACACACACACACACACACACACACACACACACAGCTGCACACTCACACACTCATATATGGTCTCTATATCTGCTGTTAAGTGTTGAATGATTGACTGAAAGTAGCAAACAGCAAAACAAGGAGTTAATTCATGGCTTGATTGGCGGATGATTGTCCAGGTTGCTGCATGCATGTGAAAGAGAGGCTGTGTTCCGTGACTGGCTTTGGATTGATGGTGCAGTAATTGTTGTTGTCACAGGGGTCGAATAGCCAGTTTATTTTTTCATATTCATTAACTAAAAGAAAGTTTTTTCTTTGCCAGTGTCACCAAATGCTTGCTCATGGTGGGAATTGTTGGGTCTCTGTAGATAATATTAGACTGTATAGAGTACAGTCTGCTCTGGAAACTCTCTCTCTCTCTCTCTCTCTCTCTCTCTCTCTCTCTCACACCATCTGTAAACATACATTTCATTACATGTTAATGCATGTTACTAACTAAACTTCTTCCCTAGAACTCACGTTGTGTACACGTGACATCCATTGCACGTCTGTCCGTCCTGGGAGAGGGATCCCTCCTCTGTGGCTCCTCCTGAGGTTTCTTCCACCTTTTTTCCCTGTTAAAGGGTTTTTGTGGGCAAGTTTTTCCTCACTCGAACCGAGGGTCTAAGGACAGAGGGTGTCATTCCCTGTACAGATTGTAAAGCCCTCTGAGGGAAATGTACTTTGTGACTTTGGGCTATACAAATAAAATTTGATTTGCTCTGGAAAGTGTCCTGAACTGAAAACTGAATTGTACTCTGTTTTTATTTCGGTACATAATTACCTCAACATAAGAATAACCATAGAATAAGGAAAGTCTTTTCTTCAAGAGCAAATTTTCACTTTTTTTTCATTAAGATTGTTACCAAATGCTTGCTCTTGGTGGGGATTGTTGGGTCTCTGTAAATATTATCATTTGATGCTATATAAATAAAATTAAATTGAATTCATACATCATTGTGGATTGGCTCCATATTAACTGCCTCTGCACTGGCTACCACTTTACTTCAGAAGTGATCTGAACATAATTTTGTTAGTTTTCAAAGCTTTTAATGGTCCTAATGGCCTAAGCGGTCAGCTATCAGATTTCTTGGCATCTACAGATAGAGTGTTCTATTAATTAATTATTGTCTGAAGGTTTTGGATAATTGTTTGTTAGGGGGAAGGGAACTCCACATGTACCACATTAAACCTGATGATATGCCCTATGTACCAGGAATTTGAAGATGGGTCTTGAATAGGCGTTTGTCCCAAAAAGTGTCCCAGACCAAACCTATATATAGACAATTGTCGCTGATTTTATATTGACTCCTTTCAGATATGACCTAACTTGTGCGGACAGATTAGTGGTTTTTGTTCCTCTCCACAGTGGCCACACCACAGGAGAGCAGTGGGTGAGCTGCAAAATAATGAGACTAAGGAATAAGATCATTCACACATGCTGCCTCACTGATGACTTTTTAAGACTTGATTTGCAGATGAATGCCTGTTTATCTCCATAGCTTGACAGCCGACCATCAGCAGCTTACCACCACTTCAATACCCCCTACCTATGTGCTGAAAAGTATGTGCTAATGAATTCAGAGTCCTTTGTTTAAACACAATCATTAGAAACATGCATTTGTCCCTCTGTTAGTTGAACTCATTAATGGTCAACTCCTGGAGTCCAGACAGAGATGATGTCTGCAGTTCCACCAATTGCCTGTACATGTAAAGTGAGATGTGTTGTTTCTTGTATTTTATGTACATGTGCGTTCTGAGAAGTATGCCTTTATATCTTTGTAAGTTTTGACCATGTGAATGATTTTGTAAGTTTACCTCTGGTTAATGTTTGCATGTGTTATTATTTCATGTGTTTTATTGTAATGTCTGATCTAATGCAGCAGTTCACTCAATCCAAGACAATTTTCTCTTATTTGAGTAACCTTAAATCAAATCAAATCAAATCAGTTTTATTTGTATAGCCCAAAGTCACAAAGTACAAAGTTAACTTAACTGTACCAAACCCTGTAGTTATCTAAACACCCAGTACTAACACCTTATGCAACTCCCTTTTTAAGGCTGCCTGATAAGTCCCCCAGGACTCTGCGGTTGAAGTTCCAGAATGCTGCAGCAATGTTCTGACAGGAACCACAATCAGAGATCATATTTCTCCTATTTTGGCTACTCTGCACGGTCTGTCTGTAATATCAAGAGTATATAAAGTATTTAGGATCCCACTGCTTAACTAGAAAGCTCTACATGGTCAGGCACTATTATATCTTAAAGAGCTCATAGTACCTTACTATGTGGAACAAACTCATGGTTCTGGTTCTGGAGGCAGACACGGTCAACACTTTTAAGAGTAGACTTAAGACTTTCCTTTTTGATAGAGCTTATAGTTAGGGCTGGCTCAGGTCATCCCTTAGTTATGCTGCTATAGGACTAAAGACTCCAGGGAACTTCCCATGATGCACTGGGCTCTTCTCTTCTCTGTCTTTCTCCATCTGTACACGTTCATGTTCCATCAATGCATGTTACTAACTTAGGGCCCGTCCACACAAGTACGTTTTTGTCAAATCCGCATAAATACTTTATTGTTTCTGCCTTACTTTTAGACGGATCCGGCTTTTTCAAGGTGTGAAACCGGTATTTTTTGAGAACGGGTCCAAGAGTGGGAAAATCCTAAAATGCCAGATAGCCCGGAGTTGGACAGAAACTACTCAGTCTATTACGGCTGCTACAACAAAACCTTCTGCTTCTGTATTACTGCGAGGAGCAACAAAAGAACATGTTTGCAAACAGCGCGTGACCTTTATACGCATGCTCCATGGCTTCTCTTCCGGTTGTAGTGTATTGGTGTGGCTGCGTCACAGCATCACATACAGACCGTTCATATGTACTACAACGTTTTGGGCCGTTCCAGTGAATCTGTGTGGACGCAGATATTTCTGGAAACGAGATTCAAAACGACAGCGCGTGAGGCTGTGTATTCGTGTGGACAGGGCCTTAGCTTCTTCCATAGAGTTTTTCTGCTTTCTCACCTCACAGGTTTCAACCTAGATCAGGGGTTGGTTGAGCTTGTCGCTGTCATTGTTGTATGGCTTACATCTCATTTCTTCATATTTTGTCCAACAACGTGCAGAGAGTGAGGAACACATGAGAGTTCAATTGCTATGCACAAAGAAACGATACAGAGAAACTTTGGGTAATGAACCAGCTGACTCCACAGAGCCTGGCCTGCTTCTGAGCTTCCTCTCTCCCTCCCTTTTCCTCCCTTTTCCACCACTTTCTCCACCCCCTCTCCCCACAGCACTCCTACTGTAAAACATTTGTCATGCTCCTTTGAACCGGGAGCGCTATTTCCCTGACAAAGCTCCTTCCCTCCCTACCCCAATGACAACCAATCACCCATCCCCACCCCATTGACCCATTTTTTATGTTGATCAGACAGTGTGTGAAGTGATGCAAACTGCTGTGCTGTGCTGTGCTGCTGTGGAGTCTCCCCCTCAGAGAGAGCGACACAGGGCCTTACACATTTATGAGTTAAGTGGAAGATCCATTCCCTCTCTTTGTGTGTGTGTTAACTCCCTCCATTTGAGGGTGTTTTGAGGTTTGAGAGCATGCAGTGACAGATTTGAGAGCAGAATGTGGTTTGAGAGTGTGTGAGGTCACAGTGAGTGTAATCAATGCTTTTTGCGGCAAAGGAGGAGTTGTGACCTGATTTGCTTCTCAGTTTTGGTAGTTTGGTGCAAAGCACCACTGGATCTGACCTGAATGACACGTCATCCTATTAGACCCTGCCTAATGTTATGGTGTGTCCTTGGTAAATGGTAAATGGACTGTACACCTTTCTAGCCTTCCAACCACACTACATATCTCATTCACCCATTCACACATATTCATACACTGATGGCATTAGCTGCCATGCAAGGTGCCAACTGCTCATCAGTTTGAGGAGCTAGGCATTCATACAGATGGCACAGCCTTCAGGAGCAATCTGGGGTTCAGTATCTTGCCCAAGGACACTTGCAGACTGGAGGAGCTGGGGATCAAACTACCAATCATCTGATTAGACCCGCTCTACCTCCTGAGCCACAGTCGCCATGATTACAGTACACTGGTTGATTCTTTACACTTCTGTCACTGTTCATCTGAATGCCCACATTGTGCCATCATCACATATATTATAATGATATCAACACATGTCCTCTGTTAATCTGTTATTTAACACACAGAAACACTGTTATGTAAACCAATCCACTCACAATTATTTTGTGGTGTAATTATCAACACCACAGAACATGAGAATGCTGTCAGAGACGACAGAATAGTTTCAAACATTCCACTGATACATGAAGCGGTTGTCTTTGAGGACAACTGCTCGTCTCACAACGCTACACTACAGACACTATGGACACTACAGACACTACAGACACTATTGACACTACAGACTTTTCAGACACTACAGACACTATGGACACTACAGACTCTACAAACACTACAGACACTATGGACACTACAGACTCTACAGACACTACAAACACTATGGACACTACAGACACTACAGACACTATGAACACTACAGACACTATGGACACTACAGACACCATGGACACTACAGACTCTACAGACACTATGGACACTACAGACTCTACAGACACTATGGACTCTACAGACACTATGGACACTACAGACTCTACAGACACTATGGACACTGCACACTTTACAGACACTATGTACACTACAGACACTACAGACTCTACAGACACTATGGACACTACAGACTTTACAGAAACTACAGACACTATGGACTACTACAGACTTTACAGACACTATGGACACTACAGACTCTACAGACACTATGGACACTACAGACACTACAGACTTTACAGACACTATGGACACTACAGACACTAGAGACTCTAAGGACACTATGGACACTACAGACTCTACAGACTCTATGGACACTACAGTTTTTACAGACACTATGGACACTACAGACACTACAGACTCTACAGACACTATGGATACTACAGACACTACAGACTCTACAGACACTATGGACACTACAGACTCTACAGACACTAAGGACACTACAGACTCTACAGACACTACAGACTCTACAGGCACTACAGACACTATGGACACTACAGACACTACAGACTCTACAGACACTATGGATACTACAGACACTATAGACACTACAGACTCTACAGACACTACAGACACCATGGACTCTGCAGACACTACGGACACTATGGACACTACAGACTTTACAGACACTATGGACACTACAGACACTACAGACTCTACAGACACTATGGACACTACAGACACTATGGACACTACATACACTACAGACACTACGGACTCTACAGACACTATGGACACTACAGACTCTACAGACACTACGGGCACTACAGACTTTACAGACACTATGGACACTACAGCTTTTACAGACACTATGGATACTACAGACACTACAGACTCTACAGACACTATGGACACCACAGACACTACAGACACTACAGACTCTACAGACACTATGGACACTACAGACTCTACAGACACTACAGACTTCACAGACACTATGGTCACTACAGACACTACAGACTCTACAGACACTATGGACACTACAGACACTACAGACTCTACAGACACTACAGACTCTACAGACACTACAGGCAGTACAGACTCTACAGACACTATAGACACTACAGACACTACAGACATACAGGAACTATTGGGGGACACACAGACTCTCAGGCACTACAGACACTATGGACCACTACAAAAACATAGACACAACTACACAAACACTACGACACACACGACATATCTCACAGACACTACCAGACACTATGGACACTGACAGCCACATACAGGACTTTACAGACACTATGACACTACAGACACTACCGACCACTAATAGACACACTAAGACCACTATAAGACACTGACACTAGGACACTAGACTACAGGCGACTACAGACACTAATGGACACAGACATACACACTACAGACACTACAGACACTATGGACACTACAGACTCTACAGGCACTACAGACACTATGGACACTACATACTTTACGACACTATGGACACTGCAGACCACTACAGACTTACAGACACTATGGACACTACAGACACCTACAGACTTAAAGACCCTATGGACACTTCCACACATATAAGACTTTACAGAGACACTTAGGACATACAGACACTACAGACTTTAGAGACACTATGGACACTACCAGGACACTACAGACTCTACAGACACTAGGGACACTACAGACTTTACAGACACTACCGACACTATGGACACTACAGACACTATGGACACTTGGCACTACAGACTTTACAGACACTATGGACACTACAGACACTACAGACTCTACAGACACTATGGGCACTACAGACTTTCTACAGACACTATGGGCACTACAGACTTTACAGACACTATGGTCACTACAGACACTACAGACTCTACAGACACTATGGACACTACAGACTCTACAGACTCTACAGACTCTACAGACACTATGGACACTACAGACTTTACAGACACTATGGACACTATGGACACTACAGACACTACAGACTTTACAGACACTATGGACACTACAGACTTTACAGACACTATGGACACTACAGACACTACAGACTTTACAGACACTATGGACACTACAGACACTACAGACTCTAAGGACACTATGGACACTACAGACTCTACAGACTCATGGACACTATGGAACTACAGTACTCACAGACACTATGGACACTACAGACACTACAGACTCTTACAGACACTATGGACACTACAGACACTACAGACTCTACAGACACTACAGACTCTACAGACACTACAGGCAGTACAGACTCTACAGACACTACAGACTCTACAGACGCTATGGACACTACAGACTCTACAGGCACTCATACACTATGGACACTACAGACCCTACAGACACTATGGACACTACAGACACTTACAGACTGCTACAGACACTATGGACACTAACAGACCTACGCGACACATGGACACTACAGACTCTACCGACTCTACGACCTATGGACAGTACGACTTTACAACACTATGGACACTACAGACACTACAGACTCTTACAGACCTACAGACACTACAGGACTTACAGACACTATGGACACTACAGGACACTACGACTTTACAGACACTATGGACACTAGACATACAGACTCTACAGACACTACAGACACTACAGACTCTACAGGACACTACAGGAACTACAGACTCTACAGAACTATGACACTACAGGCACTACAGACACAACAGACTCTACAGACACTATGGGCACTAACAGACACTACAGCCTCTACAGACACTACAGAAATACAGACTCTAAGACACTGTGTTTTGTATCTGAAATTTACTAAAAGCTAGCATTAGATAATGAGCAATTTGCATATTAAAACATTTGTGATTCAAAAAATGAAAAAATTCAATAATCAAAAAAATAATGCTAATGATAATCTGATGGTGCCATCTCCTCTCTGTATCTGTGTTCAGGGTGTAGAGAAGATATTAGACACTATGGACACTAGGCCAGGCAAGCAAGGCAAGTTTTTTGTTAGGCACAATTCGTACACAAGCAATTCATAGTGCTTTACAGAGGCAAGGTAAAACCATTGACATTAAGACAAGCAATAGCATAGAAATAAAAAAATTAAAAAGAAGAAAAATTTAATTAAAAACATCAGAATGTCATTTAAAATCATTAAATAGCAAATTTGAAAACAATTTAAAAACATTAAGCGAATCACTGGATTATGATTAAAAATTCTTTAAAAGTTCTTCAAAAGAGCTCAGCCATAAGCACGTGAAAATGAAACGTTTTTAACCTGGATTTAAAAGTGCTAAGGTTGGGGCTGATTTCCGTTCTGCTGGTAGTTGTTCCAGTTGTGAAGCAGCATAACTGTAAATGCTTGCTTCACCGTGTCTGGTTTGAACTCTGTGCTCCACTATCTGACCTGAGTCAGTTAGATCTCAGAGCCTACTACAGACTTTACAGACACTACAGACCACTATGGACCACTACAGGAACCACTAATGACTTATGGACACTTAACAACAGACTTAGAGACACTACTGGACACTACCAGACACTACAGACTTACGACTATGGCACTACAGAGCCTTTACATACACTACAGACACTATGGACACTACAGACACTACAGACACTATGGACACTTAGACACTACAGGACACTACAGACCTCTACAGACACTAGGACACTACAGACTCTACAGACTCTACAGAACTATGGGCACTTACAGACACTACAGACTTACAGACACTATGGGACACTACAGACTTTACATACACTACAGCACCTGGAACTACAGACACTATGGACACTATGGACCTACAAACACTACAGACTTTCAGACACTATGGACATACAGACACACAGATCTACCAGACCTATGGGACCTACATACTTACATACACTACAGACACTTGGACACTACAACACTACAGGACACTATGGACACTATAGACACTACAGACACTACAGACTTACGGACACGATGGACACTACAGACTCTACAGACTCTACAGACACTATGGACATACAGACTTTTACAGGCACTATGGACATAGACACTACAGACCTACGACACTACAGACATAAGGACTTTACAGACACTATTGACACTACAGGCCACTACAGCACTACAGACTTACCAGACACTATGGACAACCACTACAGACTCTACAGACACTACAGACACTACAGACTCTACAGACATACAGACACTACACTACAGACTCTTACAGACATATAGACACTACAGACACTACAGACACAAACAGACTCTACAGACACTATGGGCACTACAGACACTACAGACTCTACAGACACTACAGAAAACTACCGACTCTACAGACACATCAGTGTATGTGTTCTGGAAATTTTACTAAAAGCTGCCTTAGATAATGAGCAATTGCATATTAAAAACATTTGTGATCAAAAAATGAAAATTCAATAATCAAAAAATAATGCTAATGATAATCTGTGGTGCATCTCCTCTCTGTTGTGTTCAGGGTGTAGAGAAGATATTAGCACTATGGGACATACAGACTTTACAGACACTCAGACACTTATGGCACTACAGAACTATGACATACTGCTGCTACCTGACTACAGACCCTACAGCTCTACAGAACTATGGGCACTCGACTTTACTACACTCAGGCACTATGGACACTACAGACTACAGCACTCAGGACACTATGGACACTAATACATAAGACACTACAGACCTACAGACACTATGGACACTCAGCTCTACAGGACTCTACAGACACTATGGCACTACCGACACTAAGACTCTACAGACACTATGACTACCGACTTGATACAGCACTCACTACAGACACTATGGACACTATGGACACTACAACACTACGACTTCCAGACCCACTATGACACTACAGACCCTACACCTACAGACACTATGGGCCTACAGACTTTACATACCTACCGCCACTATGGACACTACAGACACTACAGACCTAGGACACTATAGACCTAAGACCCTACAGACTCTACAGACTCTACAAATATGGACACTACAGACTTTACCAGACACTATGGTACACTACAGACACTACAGACTTACGACACTTGGGACATACGACACTACTAACTCTACAGACCACTATGGACACGATACCAGGACTTTACAGACACTATGGGACACTACAGACCTTTACAGACACTATGGACACTACAGACACTACAGACTCTATGGACACAGGAAACGATACAACTATAGACACTACAGACACTACAGACTCTACAGACATATGGAAAACTACAGACTTCACAGACACTATGGTCACTACAGACACACAGACTCTACAGACCACTATTGGACACTACACACACTACAGGGACTACAGACCACTACAGGACTCTCTACAGACTCTACAGACACTAAGGCAGTAGACTCTACAGGACACTTAAGACTCTACAGACCATATAGACACTACAGCCACTAGGGACCACTACAGACTCTACCGGCACTTACACGACACTATGGGCACTACAGACACTACAGACCACTATGGACCACACAGTACATGACGCGACTTTATACGACCACTATGGACCACTACAGACACTACCGACACTATGGACACTACAGACTCTACAGACTCTACAGACACTATGGACACTACACGACTTACAGACACTATGGACACTACACGACACTACAGACCTCTCACGACACTACACGACCACTTACAGACTTTTACAGACACTCTGGACACTACAGACACTACAGACAACACAGATTCTACCAGACACTATGGCACTACCGACACTTACAGACTCTCCAGGACCACTACAGAACAACTACAGACTCTACAGACACTAGTGCATTTGTATCTGAAATTTTACTAAAAGCTAGCATTAGATAATGCGCAATTTGCATATTAAAACATTTGTGATCAAAAAATGAAAAAATTAATACTCAAAAAAATAATGCTAATATATAATCTGATGGTGCCATCTCCTCTCTGTATCTGTGTTCAGGGTGTAGAGAAGCTATTAGACACTATGGACACTGCATGGACTTTCAGACAACTACAGGACACTTGGACACTACAGCCACTATAGGACACTATGGACACTCAGACACTAAGACTTTCCAGGACACTATGGAACTACAGACCCTACAGGGACTCTACGACACTATGGGCACTACAGACTTACATTACCCACTACGACATTATGGCACTACAGGACACCTACAGACACTTGGACACTATAGGAACTAACAGACACTACGGACTTACCGACACTATGCACTACGACTCTACAGACTTGGCCACATACAGACACACTATGGGACACTACAGACACCTACAGACTCTATAAGGACACTATTGGACACTACAACTTCTACACACCGATACTCTCTCACAGACACAGACTACAGACACTACATGGGACACTACACACAGACACTATGGACACTATGGGACACTACAGACCTTTGGATCACTACAGACTTTAAACAGACACTATGACCATACCAGACACTACAGACTCTTCAGACACTATGGGCACTACAGACTTTACATACACTACAGACACTATGACACTACAGACACTTTACAGACACTATGGACATATAGACCACTACAGCCACTACAGACTCTACGGCACTTGGACACTACCAGATTTACAGACTCTACAGACACTAGGACACTACAGAACTTTACAGCACATATGGTCACTACAGACCACTACAGACTTTACAGACACTATGGACACTACAGACCATACAGACTCTACGACACTATGGACACTACAGACTACAGAACTATGGACACTACGACACTACAGACTCTACAGACACTATCGACCACTACAGACTCTCCGACTCTACAGACACTATGGAAACTACAGGACTTCACAGACCACTATGGTCCACTACAGACACTACAGACTAACAGGGGGACACTAGGACACTACCGGACACTACCAG
>NC_040020.1:34891128-34938542 GCF_000972845.2 Larimichthys crocea
GTTAAAAAAGGAGGGAAATTTCTGGAGGAAAGCAGAAGTAACATTTCTCTCTCTTTGCTCCTGAGGGCACATTTCTTCATTTATCGACACCAAACGAATATGTAAAACGATCAGGAAGGGCACGCGATGCCCCCAGTTATGTCGGTTCAATGATTGGAAATACGGTTTTGGTCAGAAATCCTTCCTGTTCGAGAGCAGTTCTCACCATTTTCTCTCAGTCTCTAACTGACATTCTAACAGGTGCAGTAACTCCTCCACTGATTACAGTTGGTCCTGGTTGCTTAGCAACCTCAGCCTGCGGGAAGGAGGAGAGGGGGGAGGGGCCAGCAGAACCTGAGCGGCGGCCATTTTAGTAGTTCTTGGCACTTAATTTGAACCTGTCTGTGTAAAATGGCAGACAGAGACAGCAGAGCGTTAGCGCAAGCTGTAAAGACATGCTATTTGCAAACATTAGTGACCAATGCTAAAATTTGTGCTAATTAACATTAGCCACTAGGAATTAAATACATGTTGATTACTAACATGCTAATGTTTACATGCTAATGTTAACTGCTAGCGCATCAGCGTTAACATGCTAATGTTAACATGTTAACATGCTAATGTTAACATGCTAATGCTAACTGCTAGCGGATCAGTGCTAACATGCTAATGTTAACTGCTAGCTGACGCGCTAGTAATTAACATTAGCATTAGTTATAATTATTATTTATTACCTATTATTCCCATGATTATGATTATTACTCTTTGAGTTACTTTAGCAGTTTGAATTAAACCATGATGCTCTCTGAATATTCTCAGTAAAATATCATGCCATGATCCCTTTAAGAAATATCATGTATTAGCAATGATTTACGTTTACATAAAAGCAATAACTGTAGAAACACACACACACACACACACATAAAACAATCTTATCTCAATAGTCTTCTTGTCAATTCGTTATCAATATAATACATAAATACAAACTTTTTGGCCGACTTTGTCGCATCAACTCCTTACCAGCCTCACTATTTTAGTGGGAGAAGGCCGTGGGAATAGATGGAAAAACCTAGACTTATCATTAAAATACGTGGTGGTTGGTGGATTACACGTACTCCGAATAAAATACAGGTAGGAATGCTGATTAACTGTGTATTATGTGTCTGTCATGGTAAAGAACAGAGGAGAGAGGACACGATGAACAGAAAATATAGACGCAAACTCTGCTGTCTGTGCCCTCAGCTCTGCCCCTCGTACGTCATCACCGCAACGACAAGCTGCTGTCGCGTGTCGCATGACATGATTTGACATTTAATAACTTTGATTGGAGGACAGTTACGGGACAAATCTAATTGGCTCTTTGTGTGTCGGGTGGATTTATTTACTGTACTCCGACCGGAACTCCTCCTCTCCGGCTCTACGTCTGAGGTAAGAGATTTTTTAAACTGTATATTTCGCTAGCATGCTACCTATGGCCTATAACGTTAGCTATGTTAATTATGATGTTTGTTATCAAAAGCGTGTTTTTTTTTACTTCTTTAACAGATGGGCTCATAGGTATTCATGTGCTTATAAGGGAAATATGAGTGAAAAATCTACAATAGCCTACTACAGTAAATAATTTTAAAAACGAAAAGAACAGTAAAATAATGCCCTTTCAATACAAAAGGTCACATGCGGATCCGCCCAATCCGTCCTCGGAGGGTTAAAATGTTCACTATTATTGTGTATAAGGTCATTTAATAAATGCAGTGATCAGTTGATTCGAGTTTCTTTTAGACCACCCTATATTTAGCTAATTTACTGAATTTAAGTTGAGCCGCTCGTTTAGCGAGCTAACTTATGCTAAGCTCGTGGTTGAAACTGTTTGAAAAAATAAATCCTGTAATCTTGGACATACTGTATGTGAGACAAATATTAATGTCCTGTGTGTGTGTATTTAGTGTGTCAGAGCACTAAAATACTAATTTGTTGTGAGTTGATAATGTAGGCCTAAACAGCTTTGGATTAATGAATTAACTAATATTAATATACAGACTGCTGTGTGAATCCACGTCCGTGTGTGTATGTGTTCTGTTTGTGGTTTTGGGCCAAAGACGAACAACATCTAGCAGAAGGAGAAATACAACATAAACAACAAAATAAATTTAAGTACACTTTTTTTTTTTTTAAATTAAGCTTTGTTTTAAGTAGTTATGTCATTTACTAGGGCTGTCATCCTTCCTCTTTAATCCCATTCGAATTTCATTAATTATTATTTTTTTAATTCAAATAATATTCGAATTTTTTATGTTAAAATATAGCCTATTTATGCATTACTATAGGTTACCTTGTAGGGCATGGGGTTATTATACTTTTGGCCAGTAGAGGGTGTTCCGATGTAATCAGTAAACATTCTATACCAGAAGTCAAGAGATGTTTGTTGTAAGTAAATAATAAAGATCAGGCAGAAAAGGAAAAGTTCAATTCTGAATTTTAATTCAACTCTGAGTACAACACTGAGCCGCGTCAAGGCTGCTGGAGAAACCTGGACCTTTAAAATCTTTAAACCCAGACCCCTGCGAGATGTTTATCGGCCTCATATCTTTGCAGATAAATCGTGTCAGTTTATCGGTTATCTTCCTTTGACGTTCGGCTGATAAGCCCCGTGAGGCAGGCATGAAAGAGGTGATTCGTGCCTGCTTGGGCTGAGGTTCATCAGTGTCTGAAGTTAGCTCGGCTAGCTTGCCAGGGTGTAGCAGCAACAGGTGTGTCCGCATGTTACTCGTCGTGGTATGATACTTCATTCGAGCCTCGCACAGCCTGCATATTACGGTTTCTCTGTTTGTTATTTTTCCATTTTCTGACGGAAATCCAAAGTATTTCCATACCAAGCTTCTGTGATGTTCAGGAGTGGTAATATCCGCCCGTGAATTCTCCTTGCTCGCCATTAATTAAATTCTGATACTGTAGCTCCTAGGCAACGCTATGATAACGTTCAAGCATTGAAGTAACGCGATAAATCAACGTGAGATTTGGATTCAGTCAGACTCAGACTCGTAACAAAAATGAATAGAAGAACGACAAAATTCGTCATTACGTTGTCTTGAAAAAAAAAAAAATAATAAAAAAAACATTCGACTAGTAATTCCTGCGTTCGAATTCTATTGTTTTTTTAATAGTCGAATTATATTCGAAAAATGAAAGTCGTTCCAACAGCCCTATCATTTACGTTTATCTGTTCTCATGAAACACTGTATTAATACTACTACTGTTTTTTTGTTTTTTTTCCTGTCCTGAAGGGAAAACAGCAAGACGGAATCAACAACATTAAGCTAAGTGCTTTTCTTACATATTCATTTTTTATATTTCATGATTTCTTACAACTGTTTATCTGTAAACCTAAACATTACATAGTTTGCTGTATGATTATTCTATCATCTCATTAATGATTTTCTCTCCTTTTTTTGTTGTTTGTGCATAAATCTGACACCTGATGAACACTATAGAAAGAAGGATGGCAGCAACCCCAAAGACCAAAGTTGGATCATCAGTGAGGACTACAGCAAAGATGGCAGCCGTTCAACCTGTGAAGAATCAGCATTCCAACACAGGGCTTGACGTAAAATCCTAATTATTTAAGACTGCACTTTCATTGCAAAACGGGTATCGAAACGACCGGCTCGGCCGGGACATGTGTGCTATGACTTTTCTAAGAGTTTCGGCAAACGGTTTTGCCAAAAATCGACAATTACGAAGCCAAAAAATGAATGGGTGTGTATTGCGAGAACTTTCCAGAGCTAGAGTGAGTGATGTCATCGCTAGAGTGGAGAGGGGAGAGAACGATCAGTGAAAAAATAAAACATATTCGACTACTGTGGCCTCAAATACCCAGCTACAGACATGATTATCCCCTCAAATGTAGGAAAATTCGAGGTGATCGCAGTGATAACACTGTTGAAGCTGTCTCTTTTATAGTTTTGGCTCCATACAGTCTAATTGATCGAGTACCCCCCTCCACAGCCTCATTCACTCCCATGGTTTTTGGATCAGAGAATTTTCTGGAAGGAGCAGGGAGCACGTGTGCTTTCTCTGACTCCTACGGCCAAAGTTTATACAATTTTCGCCTGAAACTTGGCACAGACATTATACACAAGTCGAGCATTCTTCTGGTCATTCCAGATTTTGGTTTGATGCATACCTTATGGGTTTTTTTGGCCACCTTCGAGGAGGATCATTCAGACATATACTGTGCATCTCAGACAGAGCATGCAGCACCTGTGACTAATTACTCTGACCTGCAGCTCACCCTGGTTGCTTGGCAACCTCAAGCATGCCTTTGACTAACTTTTTTGAAGTCTCTGTATGATATCAGACTATCAAGACTACATTTTTAATGTCGGCCATTTTATCCTTGTCTCTCACAAACACAAACACATAGAGAGACAGACACACCACACACAGGCAGACAGGCAGACGCACACACACACAGAACAAGCACACACACACACGACAAGTTTTTCAAAATGTGGGTGCCCAAAGGGCTCCCACACCAATAAAAATTTATCATTTATTGTTTATCGACACAATCATTTATCGACACAATAGACTATGTAGACGATCAGGAAGGGCACAGGATGCTCAAAGTTAAGCCGGTTCAATGATTGGAAATGCGGTTTTGGCCAGAAATCCTTCCTGTTCGAGAGGAGGTCTCAGCATTTTCTCTCAATTTCTAAGTGACATTCTAACAGGTGCAGTAACTGCTCTGCTGATTACAGTTGGTTCTGGTTGCTTGGCAACCTCAGCCTGCTTGAAGGAGGAGAGGGGGGAGGGGCCAGCAGACAGAAGCCGAGCGGCAGCCATTTTTGTAGTTCTTGGAACTTAATTTGAACTCCTGTGTAAAATGGCAGACAAAGACAGCAGAGCGTTAGCGTGCGCGCGCATACACATACACAGACAGTAACACAGACACACACACAGTCAGAGAGGCAGGGGACACAGACACAGATTGAAACACATAAGACAAAAGACTCCCTTCAAAATAAGAGTTCCTTCAAAATAAAACACTTAAAACTCTTAACAGCTCTCACCTACTTCCACAAATTTTGTATTACAGAAATAAAAATTATATCACGACATTCAGCTCATTTTACTTCTACACTAACCTTCTACAATCCTTCTACAGACCTACAATTTCAACTACCTGTCCTTCTACTACAGAGTTCAGTCAAACTACACAGTTTACCAAGATCTTGTATTATTATTTCACTAAATTCTACTATTAATATTCTACAAATTCAACTTTTTATACAAATATTTTACCATTTCAAATCCAGTATACAAACTTCAAATCTTTATACATGTCAGGCCCAGAACAAAGCGGCAGACTCAGATGTGGAAGATGCAGGCTTGGAAGAAACTTTTATTGTTCCTGGGCTGCTGAGGCACAGTCTACAAAATTACAACAAAAATGGCTACACTGGCCAGAACTCTAATTCTAACTTAAACTCTACTACTCTCTCTCTGAAAATCGAAAACACTGAACTAGAAAGAAAAACGCTTCACCAAAATGGGAAGGAACGATCTAACAAAGTTTATCAAACAAAAACACTCTCTCAAAAATGAGGAGGAAACAGAACTATCTGTATCTTATGGCCTAATCTCCTAAACTGGCTCGAAACAAAAAACAATCCCGGAGGATGAAAAACTTTATCAAAAGGAAAGAAACAATCAAACAGAAAACGATCCCGTAGGACGAAAACAGGCTACAAAAAACTCTTTCTACTCTTGAACTTAGGGCTAAGAAACTTACAAATCAAGGACACATGGAACAGGCTTGGAGGCAATGGAAGGGCTTGGGTGCGACGACAAAAGAACAAAGACACTTCGGCACAGGACAAGGGGAAACACAGACTAAATATACACATGAGGGAAATGGGGAACAGGTGGAAACAATCAGGGCGGGGAAGACAATCAGACTGGTGACACATGAGGAAGGGCAAGTGACCTGAAACGAGAGGAGAGTTAACTTTCAAAATAAAACAGGAAATGACAAGACATAACAAAAACCCAGCTTGACATCACCACGGTGTGACAATACAGACCTACAATTTAAATGACTTCTACTTTACTACAGACTTAATTCAAACTACACATTTCAACAGGATCTTGTACTATTACACATTTATTCAACATTTTTTTTAGATTCAACTCATTTAGAACATTTCTACAGACACAAGCATGCACACACACACACACACACACACACACACACACACACACACACACACAGTAACACAGACACACAGACAGACACACACACAGACACACGCACACACACACAGAGACACTGAACAGACGCTCAGTAAACAGATCGACATCATCGTGTTCAAACAATAAAAATCTGCTGATCTACGATCAATACAGGCTGAGCTGCACACCTGGACAGGTGAGTCTCAGGACAGTCTCAGGACAGTCTCTACAATCCTTCTACACTTTAAACTACTTCTCCTTTACTACAGACCTCAGTTAAACTACACAGTTCACCAAGATCTTGTACTATTATTTTACTAAATTCTACTATTAATATTCTACAAATTATTAAACTTTTTCTACAAATATTTTACCATTTCAAATACATTATACAAACTTCAAATCTATATACAGACCTACAATTTAAACTACCTCTCCTTCTACTACAGAGTTCAGTCAAACTACACAGTTCACCAAGATCTTGTACTATTACTATTACTCTCTACAATTCTACCTTTTCATCTGACTTTCTACAGTGTTACACAACATTGTATCACTTCATACTATTCTACTCTTTTCAACCAATTTCAACATTTTTAAGATATATCCCTTATGGCCTTTTCAAGCTTTATAGTATAGAGACAGCTGAAGAGCGACAGGAATGTGAGGGGGAGAGAGAGTGAAAGAGACAGGGAAAAGACATGCAGAAAAAGGTCAGCAGGTGGGCCTCTGGGGCCAGCGGCAGCAGAGGGCACCCACACCGCACTTTCCGCAGGAAATGCAGTTTTCTAGTTAGTGACGAGTGCCTACGACACTTGTCAACTACTGACAGAGCTAGCAAGCTCTGGGAGTAGTTGACGAGTGCCGACGATTGCCTTTTTCGAACATTAATGCGGCCCGCAGAGGTGAGAGGACCCCAACAAATTATATATCAAAACGTGCGTCTTGATCCCGAATCAAGTGCTATTACTTTTCTAAGAGATTTCCCATAGGGAATGAATGGGAAAGCCCGAAAAAAAATACATTTCAACAGACATTTACATCAATGAAGTGCTCTGGCATACTTTCACATAGAGACTTTATTTAAAATCAAATTTCTGGGTTTATAATGGGTGTGTATGTGGCAGAATGTTTGTGCTAGAGTGGATGACATCATCAGCTAGAGTGAGGAGCAGGGAGAAAAATCAGTGAAAAAATAAAATGTATTCGATTGCCGTGGCCTCAAATGCACCACTACAGACACGATTTATACATAGAAACGTAGGAAAATTTGTCGTCTCACTCACTAAATACATGCTAATGCCAAAATGCTAATGTTAATTGTTAGCTGTCTGCGCTAGCAATTAGCATGAGCCACTAAGAATTAAATACATTGCTAACATGTTAATGTTAACCTGCTAATGGTAATTAACATTAGCCACTAGGAATTAAATACATGCTACTTGTTAACATGCTAATGCTAACATGCACGTCAGTTCTAGTAATAATTTTTAGTCAAGAATACATGCTAATGTTAACAGGGTAATATTAATTGTTAGCACGTCAGAGACAGCAGAGCAGCTAGCGTGTTAGCACTAGCTGTAAAGACATCGTAACTGGTAACATTAGCAGCCAATGCTAAAATTACTGCAAACGGTAATTACTAGCGTGTCAACGCTAGCAATTAACATTAGCCACTAATAACCAAATACATGCTACTTGCTAATATGCTAATGATAACATGCTAATGCTAATTAGCATTAGCCACTAAGAATTAAATACAAGTTAGTGCCAACATGTTAATGCCAATTGTTAGCCATCTGCGTTAGCAATTAACATTTGCCACTAAGAATTAAATACATGATTATTGCTAATATGTTCATGGTAACATGTTAATGTTAATTAGCATTAGCCATTAAGAATTATATACATGTTAATGCCAAAATGCTAATGTTAATTGTTAAGAATTAAGTACATGCTCATGTTAACATGCTAAAGCTAACGTGCTAATGATAATTGCTAGTGCGTTGTCTGTCTAAAATGAGAGACAATGACAGCAGAGCAGCTAACGTGTTAACAATTAGCATTAGCCATTAAGTATTAAATACATGCTAGTGGTAACATGTTAATGTTAACCTGGTAATGGTAACCTACTAATGCTTATAGATTACTAGTAACCACTAAGAATTAAATACAATACATTGCTAACATGCTAATGCTAACATGCTAATGTTAATTGCTAGCACGTTAATGCTAGCCACTCATTTTCAGTCACTAAGAATACATGCTAATGTTAACATGCTAATGATAATTGCTAGCACGTCAGAGACAGCAGAGCAGGTAGTGCATTAGCGCTAGCTGTAAAGACATGCTAACTGCTAACATTAGCGGCCAATGCTAAAATTAATGCAAATGCTAATATACTAATTAACATTAGCCACTAAAAATTAAAGCCATGGTAATTGTTAACACTCAACAATTTTCCATAGGGAATGAATGGGAAAGCCCGAAAAAAAAAACCATTTCAACAGACATTTACAACAATGAAGTGACCTGGCATACTTTCACCGAGAGACTTCATTTAAACTTTAAAACGTAGGTACACTTGCCTTCTCTTCAGGGATTCACTACACTCATCGACAGCGTTTACCCTTTTGAAATTATCAAGACTCAAAATTGAGCAGGGGTTTAGTCAAATTTCTGGGTTTATAATGGGTGTGTATGTGGCGGAATGTTTGTGCTACAGTGGATGACATCATCAGCTAGAGTGAGGAGCAGGGAGAAAAATCAGTGAAAAAATAAAACGTATTCGATTACCGTGGCCTCAAATGCACCACTACAGACACGATTTATACACAGAAACGTAAGAAAATTTGTTGTCTCACTCACATCCGCCTGCTAAAACTGTCAGATATATCGTTTTGGCAGGAAACGCAAAGATGCGGCAGCAACCCCCATCCACAGCCCATAGACTGCCATGTTAAAAAGGCAGGAAATTTTCTGGAGGAAAGCAGAAGTAATGTTTCTCTGAATTGCTTTCAAGGGCACATTTCTTCACTTTATCGACACAAAACAAATATGTAGACGTTCAGGAAGGGCTCAGCATGCTCCAAGTAAGCCGGTTCAATGATTGTAAATACGGTTTGGCCAGAAATCCCTCCTCTTCGAGGGGTGGTCTCATCATTTTCTCTCTGTCTCTGTCTTTCCAACTGACATTCTAACAGGAGCAGTTGCTGCTCTGCTGACTCTGGCTAATGCTAAGCAATTAGCTTAGCATTAGCCACTAACCCACTAAAAATGAAAGACATGGTAATTGCTAACATGCCAATGTTAATTGCTAGTGTGTCAGCGCTAGCAATTACCATTAGCCACTAAGCCACTAAAAAGACATAGTA
This sequence comes from Larimichthys crocea, assembly GCF_000972845.2. NCBI lineage: Eukaryota > Metazoa > Chordata > Actinopteri > Sciaenidae > Larimichthys > Larimichthys crocea. The sequence continues at coordinate 34,900,713 of NC_040020.1, forward strand.
ATTGCTAACATGACACGCTAGCAATTAACATTAGCATGTTAGCAATTAACATGTCTTTAATTTTTAGTAGCTTTAGTAGCTAATAAACAGTCACTAGGAATTAAATAAATGTTAATTGCTAGCATGCTAATGTTAAAATGCTAATGGTAATGCTGATGCGCTAGCAATTAAAAATTAAAGACATGGTAATTGCTAACATGCTAATGATAATCGCTAACTACTGTGCCTACGACACTCGTCAACTACTCCCAGAGCTAGCAAACTCTGGGAGTAGTTGAGAAGTGTCGTAGGCACTCTTCACTAACTAGAAAATTCCCGCAGAAATTTTGACAGTGACAAGTGGGCTGTTGCCGGGGTTCTGTTCAAAAAGCGCACCTTAAATAGTCATTTTTATGTCATGTTTATTTAGACACAGAGCATGTTAGCATTAGCATGTTAGCATTAACATTAGCTAATTAACAATTAGCATTTATTTAATTGTTAGTGGCTAATACTAATTAATATTATATTATTAATATAATATATAATATTAACATGTTAGCATTAGCATGTTAGCAAGTTGCATGTATTCTTTGTGGCTAAAAATGAATGGCTAGCACTGACGTGCAATTAACTTTAGCACGTTAGCATTAGCATGTTACTATTGCCATGGATTTAATTCTTAGTGGCTAATGTTAATTGCTAGCGCTGACACGTCAACTCCCAGAGTAGTTGACAAGTGTCGTAGACACACTCAATCATTTCTCTGCACACACCAGTGGGGTTGTGTATTTTGTTCCCCACATGATGAAAAATTAATTTCTTTGTATATGAGAAATTTACTTCTGGTCTGACTTGTTGCAGATTGTGGCGTTGTCCGATGCCACTGTGGGCTCTTGGCAGGTAAAACTCAAACAGTAATGACTTTAATATGTTTATTTTCATTCAGTAGACACAACAGCTCTGTCAGTGTCGTTCGCAGGGGTCTTGTCCTTCAGTGCTGCCGACAGCCGTGAGTGTCCATACTCGTGTGTCTGTGAGTCTCTGTCTCAAGTCCAGCATGCTACTGTGTTTTAAAAGGTGAGATTGATTAGCTCAACAGGAAACCGGTGTGCTAATCACTCTCACCTGGCGCAGCCCTCTCCACACCTCTCTCCTGCAGCTGATGCACCACGCCCCCTCCACATACCTCCACCGCCTGACTTAGGCCAGGGAGCCGTCCGGGCTGGCTGGGGCCCCAAACAACCCGAACGGAAGTGTAATGAATTGGTATGAACCATACATAGTTGAGAAGGCCTTTTTCTCCCTAGACTCTGGAGATAAGGGAATCTGCCAGTAGCCTTTGGTCAAATCCAGCGTCATAAAAAAATGACGGTGCCCAGGCGATCCAGGAGTTTGTCGACCCGGGGCATAGGATAGGCATCGAACCGTGAAACATCATTCAGGTTGAGGTGATAAATCTGTGTCGCCCCTCCCCTGTCAGATTGCACAAGCTCATAGTCAACCTCACCCACTCGCCGTGTGAAAACAAAGGGCCCTTGCCACTTGGCGAGTAATTTGGAGTTGGAAGATGGGAGCAATACAAGCACTTTATCTCCCAGTGAGAATTGTCTTAACCTAGATCCTCTGTTGTACAGCCGCTGCTGACATTCCTGGGCCCGGAGCAAATTCTCACATGATAATTATCCTAGTGTGTGGAGTTTTGCTCTCAGGTCCAGGACGTATTGAACTTTGTTTTTACTGGGGCTTGGACCTTCCTTCCAGCTTTCTTTAACTAGGTCCAAAACACTGCGTGGTCTCCTGCCAAACAGCAGTTCAAAGGGAGAAAATCCTGTAGAGGCCTGGGATACCTCGCGCACTGCAAACAACAGAGGATCTAGCCACTTATCCCAATTGCGACTATCATCATGAACAAACTTATGGATCATGGACTTCAAAGTCTTATCCAGGCACTCAACGAGGCCATCAGTTTGAGGGTGGTAAACACTGGTTCGAATTGACTTGATGCCCAATAATCCGTACAGTTCTCTCAGTGTTCATGACATAAATTGGGTGCCTTGGTCACTCTGAGATCATTTGAAACAGCACCTGTGCCACACTCTTTGAAGAGATGGTGCGCAGCGGCACTGCCTCTGGATATTGTGTTGCGTAATTCACAAGAACTAACACAAAGCGATATCCACATGCACTCCGGTGAAATGGCCCGATGAGATCCATCCCAATACATTTAAATGGGACCTCAATCATTGGTATTGGGCACAAAGGTGCTCTCGGGATGGCCATTTGGTTAACCAACTGGCATTCAGAGAAAGACGCACACCAGCGGCGCATGTCTGCCCAAATGCCAGGCCAATAGAATCGGGCCAGTCCACGGTTCAGTGTCTTTTCACACCCCATATGTCCAGCCATCGGGTTATAATGAGCCACTTGGAAGACTATTTCCCTGGGGCTTTTTGGTACCACCTGTCTGAGTGTCACGGCTCACTCTGTATAATCTGTCCCTGTGTAATGAAAAGTGTGTATATGTTAACGCTGCCTCAGGGCGCACCATGTGACCATCAATTTTTATCACTTGGTGGAAGGCAAAGCATAGAGCATCATCACAAGACTGCTCGAGTGGAAAATCTTCCATGGAATCAAACACAGGAACCTGCGGCACCTCCTGTGAAGGCACCGCTGGCTCCACCTCCCCGTCTGCAGTGTCGGACAACCCCGCGTCACCGCTGAGCACAGCGCACTTATCCCATGTCCCTGTCGGCCATGAATGCACCCCCGCACACTGCCCCACAAGCTTATCAAACCCTGGCCAATCAGTACCCAGAATCAGGGGGTGCATCAGGCGGGAACTAACCGCAGCCTTCACACTATGCTTTTTACCCTTAAACCAAATTTCTACTGGTACTACAGGGTATCTGTGAATATCGCCATGCACACACCTAATACCCACCCATTCTGCCTCTAACAAAGCCAAGGATCGAATCTGATTCTGGTGAACTATAGACTGCATGCAGCCCACCATCGCCTGATGTGTACCCCTCGATCCTGGGAATAAAAGAGAAAAGAGAGGAGAGGGGAGGATTAGTTCGGGCAGGAGAAGAGGGTCAAGCGGGTGTGTGTGGCAGGGGACCAGGCACAGGTCTTCTCCGGGGTGCCGGTGTGGGACAGGCAGGAGAGGCTGGCCGACCCTCATGTGCCCGGGCTCTGGAGAGGACGGTCAGATGTTCCTCCGCCAGGGTGATGGCCACGGCTAGGTCCGCCGGGCGATAGCATCGCACCCAGTCCGAGGTGGCAACTGGGAGTCCCTCCATGAACTGCTCCAAGACGATCTGGTTCATTAACCAGCCCTCGCCAGGGCTCAGGAGGGGGCAGGCAGGCCGAGTGCCGCAGTTTGCACATCCCCCGACAACAGGGGGAGCAGTCACACGTCCCACTCCGCCCCCTACCACGTTACCTCAAACATCTCCAGAAATGTCTGAGGATCATTGTGTGCAGACAAGACCCGGAGACGCCACCCCCACCCGATGTACCATCATCTTCAACAGCTGAGTCTGTCTTTCTGCCTGGCCCTGGAGTGCTGCCATCTCTTGCCTGCTGAGCACGCCTTGCCAAGTGAGGAAAAACTTGCCCACAAAAACCCTTTTAACAGGGAAAAAATGTGGAAGAAACCTCAGGAAGAGCCACAGATTAGGACACTATGGACACTGCAGACTTTACAGACACTACAGACACTATGGACACTACAGACACTATGGGGGGGACCCACTATGGACACTTACAGACACTACAGACTTTACAGACACTATGGGGGGAAAAACACTACAGACACTACAGGACTCTACAGACACTATGGGCACTACAGATTTACATACACTACAGACACTCGGAAATACAGACACTACAGACCACTATGGACACTATAGACACTACAGACATCCAGACTCTACAGACCACCTATGGACACTACAGACTCTACAGACTCTACAGGACACTATGGACCATTACAGACACTTCCCGACTCTACCGACACATGGGACACTACAGAATTTACAGAGACATACAGGACACTACAGACACTACAGACACTATGACACTATAGGACACTCCAGGGACACTACAGGACTTTACGGACCCACTATGGGACCCACTACAGACGTCTACAGAACTCTACAGACATATGGGACACTACAGACTTTACAGACCCAATATGGTCACTACAGACCACTACAGACTTTACAGACCCACTATGGACACTACAGACACATACAGACTCTACAGACACTATGGACACTACAGACTTTACAGACCACTTATTGGGTGGGGGGGGAAACCAACTACAGAACCTACAGACTCTACAGAGCCCTATTAGACAGGTAACCACTCGACCCTCTACAGGACTGATACAGACACTATGGAAAAACTACAGACTTCACAGGACCATATGGTTTCCATGATTCTGAAAATCTTCAAGGAACACACCTACAGACTCTTACAGACCCTATGGACACTACAGACACTACAGACTCTAAGGCCACTACAGGATCTACAGACACTACAGCCAGTTACAACTCTACCAGACACTACAGGACTCTACAGACATATAGACACTACAGACACTATGGGACACTACAGACTCTACAGGCATACCGAACTATGGAACACTACAGACACTAAATACACTATGGATACTACAGACACACAGACTTTACCAGACACTATGGACACACGACACTCGGGGACCACTATGGACACTACAAGACTTAGGGACTTCTTACCGACCTATGGACACTACAGACTTTACAGACACTATGGACACTACGACACTACCGACTCTACAGCCACTTACAGACACTACAGACTTTACCAGACACTTATGGGGGGGGGACATACAGACACTACAGACACTACAGACTCTACAGACACTACAGGAACACTACCGGAAGACACTTAACAGACTCTACAGACACTAACAGACATACAGACTTTACAGACACTATGGACCACTACAGACACGACAGCCTTACAGACACTAACAGACACTACAGACTCTACAGACACTACCAGGACACTACCCCGACTCTTACAGACCCACTACAGACACTACAGGACACAACCGACTCTACAGACATATGGGCACTACCGACATACAGACTCTACCGACACTACAGAAACAACAGACTCTACAGACACTAGGTATTTGTATCTGAAATTTGACTAAAAGCTAGCATTAGATAATGCGCATCATTGAATATTAAAAAACATTTGTGATTCAAAAATGAAAAAATTCAATAATCAAAACAAAATTGCCTAAATGATATCTGATGGTCCATCTCCTCTCTGTATCTGCTGTTCCAGGGTGTTAGAGACTATATAGACACTATGGACACTGCAGGACTTTACAGGACACTACAGACCACTATGGACACTTTCCAGACATATGGACAATATGGACACTCCAGAACACGACAGACTTTACCGGACACTATGGACACTACAGACCACTTACAGACTCTACAGGACACTAATGGGCCACTTACAAGACTTTACATACACTACAGACCCACTATGGCACTACAGACATCTACAGACAACTATGGACATATAGACACTACAGACATACAGACTCTACGGACACTATGGACACTACGACTCTACCACTCTAAGACACTATGGCCACTACAGACACTACAGACTCTACAGGACACTATGGCACTTACAGACTTTCCAGACACTACATACAATATGGACACTAAGCCAACTCTGGACACTATGGACACTACCGACACTACAGGACCTTTACAGACACATGGGACACTACCAGGCACTACAGGACTCTACAGACACTATGGGCACTAAGACTTTAATACACTACCAGACACTACAGACACTACATGGACCACTATGGACCACTATAGGACACTCCATTCCCCACTACAAGATCTACGGACACTAGGACACTACAGACTCTACCGACCTACAGACACTATGGACACTCCAGCTTTACAGGGGGACACTATGGTACTTACAGACTTTACAGACACTATGACCTACCGACACTACAGACTCTACAGACACTATGGACACTTACAGACTTTACAGACACTATGGACATATGGACACTACAGACTTTACAGGACATATGGACACTACTAGACACTACAGACTCTACAGACCCCACTACAGACACTACAGGACTCCTACGGACTCTACAGACTCTACGACATATGGAAAACCTACAGCCTTCCCAGACACTATTGTCACTACAGGCACTACCAGACTCTACAGACACTTATGGACCACTACAGGACACTACAGGGACTTACAGACCTACAGACTCTCCAGACACTACAGGCAGTACAGACTCTACAGACCACTCAGACACTATCAGACCCAACTACATGACAACTACAGGACACAACAGGACTTACATACACCAGGTGCACTACAGACAATACCAGACTCTACAGACACTACAGACTCAGACCTACAGCCACTCGTGTATTTGTATCTGACATTTTACTAAAAGCCGCATAGATAATGCGCCATTTGCATATTTAAAACATTTTGTGATTCAAAAATGATAATGAAAAAATTCAATAATCAAAAAAAATAATGCTAATGTACTCTGATGGTGCCATCTCCTTCTGTACTCTGTGTCAGGGTTGTGACAAGATATTAGACACTATGGACACTACGACTTACAGCCTAATGAGACACTACAGACATACACACTGGATCACTGGCCTCAGAACTTACGACACTTGGACACTTAGGCTTACATCTACCAGACACATACTACGACTCTCCCTGGACACAGACTTGACATCACTATGGGACCATACACGACACTACAGACTACATATGGGACACTATGGACCATACAGGCCACTACAGACTCTACAGGACACTATGTGACACTACAGAGACTCTACAGTCAGACTACATTTTCCAGACACTATGGACACTACAGAAACAATCTCAGCACTGGACTCCGTTCAGACACTATGGACTAAGACACAGACTCTACAGGACACTTGACTACAGACAGACCTACAGACACTATGGACTAATTACAGACACTAAATATGCACTCCAGATATGGACACTATGGACACTACTAGACTTTACAGACACCTATGGACCATCAGACATCAGACTCTACACGACCACTATGGGCACTAACAGACTTACAGACCACTACAACACTACAGACCACTACAGACAACAGACACTATGACACTATCGCACAGCTACAATAACCCACTACGGCGACTACTACGGCACATCCAGCGATGGACACCTACCAGACTCTACACGACTCTACAGACACTATGGACACTTACAGGGACTTTACAGCCACTATTGGCACTACAGGACTTTACAGACACTATGGACACTACAGACACTTACAGACTCTACAGCCACAGGACACTACGAACTTTACAGACACTATGGACACTAGGTACACTACAGACTTCAGACACTATGGACACTACCCGACACTACAGGACTCTCCGACAAGACACTTACAGACTCTACAGACTCTACAGAACTATGACACTATAGACTTCACAGACCACTATGGTCCTAAGCACTACAGACCACCGACACAGGACCTACAGACAATGACATGCTTACAGACACACTACAGACTCTACAGACCATACAGGCACGTACAGACAGGTCATACCGACCTACAGACACTAACAGACACTACAGACAACAAAGGACTTTTACAGGGACACTATGGGCAACTACGGACCACTACAGACTTACAGACACTACGAAACTACCAGACTCTACCCGACAACTGTGTATTTGTATCTGAAATTTACTAAAAGCTAGCATTAGATTAATTGGCAATTTGCATATAAAACATTGGCATTCAAAAAATGAAAAAATCAATAATCAAAAAAATATCATGCTAATGATAATCTGTCGGTGCCATCTCCTCTTGATCTGTGTTCAGGTGTAGGACAAGATATTAGACCCACTATGGGACATACAGACTTTCAGACACTCAGACACTCATGGACACTACAGTACACTATGGACACTATGGACCGACACGCTAACAGACACTATGACAGACTACAGGACCTGAACTACAGACACTCTAGCGACCACTATGGACACTTCCAGACGCTACTACCACTCGACTCTACAGACACTTACGGACACTACAGACGCTCCAGACTCTACAGACACTATGGCACTACGACTCTCAGACACTAATGGACACTACAGACTTTACAGACACTACAGGAACACCTATGGACCACTATCGGACACTATGACACTATGGACACACAAGAATCAAAAAAAAAATAATTGGCTAATCTAATCTCTGGTGCATCTCCTCTCTGTATCTGTGTTCCCCCCCCAGGGGTTGTAGACAAGATATTAGACACTATGGACACTACAGACTTTACAGACACTACAAACACTATGGACACTACAGACACTATGGACACTATGGACACTACAGACACTACATACACTACAGACACTATGGACACTACAGACACTACAGACACTATGGACACTATAGACACTACAGACACTACAGACTCTACAGACACTATGGACACTACAGACTCTACAGACTCTACAGACACTATGGACACTACAGACACTACAGACTCTACAGACACTATGGACACTACAGACTTTACAGACTACAGACATATGGACACTACAGGACTCCTATGGACACTATGGACACATCTACACTACAGACTTTACAGACATGACACTACAGACACTACAGACTCTACAGACACTATGGGCACTACAGACTTTACATACACTACAGACACTATGGACACTACAGACACTACAGACACTTTGGACACTATAGACACTACAGACACTACAGCCTACGGACACTATGACACTACAGACTCTACAGACTCTACAGACACCATGGACACTACAGACTTTACAGACACTATGGTCACTACAGACACTACAGACTTTACAGACACTATGGACACTACAGACACTACAGACTCTACAGACACTATGGACACTACAGACTTTACAGACACTATGGACACTATGGACACTACAGACACTACAGACACTATGGACACTACAGACACTACAGACTCTACAGAAGACACTATAGACACTACAGACTCTACAGACTCTACAGACACTATGGAAACCACAGACTTCACAGACACTATGGTCACTACAGACACTACAGACTCTACAGACACTATGGACACTACAGACACTACAGACTCTACAGACACTACAGGCAGTACAGACATTACAGACACTACAGACTCTACAGGACACTCTGACACTACGCACTATGGACACTTACCGGACTCTACAGGCCTACAGACAATATGGACACTACCAGACCTACAGACACTATGGACACTACAGACACTACAGACTTTACAGACACTATGGACACTACCAGACACTTACGGACACTAGGACACTACAGACTCTACAGGACTCTAACAGACACTATGGGACACTACAGACTTTACAGACACTCAGACACTACAGGACTCTACAGACACTACAGACACTACAGGGACTTCTACAGACACTATGGGCACTACAGACACTACAGACTCTACAGACACTACAGAAACTACAGACTCTACAGACACTAGTGTATTTGTATCTGAAATTTTACTAGAAGCTAGCATTAGATAATGCGCAATTTGCATTGCATTAAAACATTTGTGATTCAAAAAATGAAAAATTCAATAATCAAAAAAATAATGCTAATGATAATCGATGGTGCCATCTTCCTCTCTTGTATCTGTGTTCAGGGTGTAGAAAAGCTATTGCCTCAGCCTCTACAGACACTCTGCACTCGACACTATGGACACTACATACACTACCGACCCCTCCCGACACTACGGACTCTACCCCACTATGGCACTACAGACACTTCCGCCTCTACCCGACACTATGGACACTGCAGCACTACAGACACTATAGACTCTACAGACACTATGGCCCACCGGACTCTACAGGACCACTTATGGACACTACCAGACTCTACAGTCCATACGGACACTACAGACTTTTCAGACCACTTATGCCTTACCGCCCTACAGCCTCTACACGACACATGGCCTCGCCACTCACGCCCTACGCGGCCCACCGACTCTACGACACTCTGGAAACACCTACAGACTATGACACTGACCTACAGACACTAAGGACACTACAGACTTTAAGACACTTATGGACAATACAGACTTACAGACTGAGTCCCTACCGACACGGCAAGAACTACAGACACTATGGACACTTTACAGACCTACGACTTTACAGACACATGGAACTCGACCGATACGACACAGACCCTACAGTAATTTACAGACACTATGGACACTACAGACACTACAGACTCTACAGACACTACAGACACTACAGACTTTACAGACACTATGGACACTACAGACACTACAGACTCTACAGACACTACAGACACTACAGACTCTACAGACACTACAGACACTACAGACTCTACAGACACTATAGACACTACAGACACTACAGACACAACAGACTCTACAGACACTATGGACACTACAGACACTACAGACTCTACAGACACTACAGAAACTACAGACACTACAGAAACTACAGACTCTACAGACAATATAGACACTACAGACACTACAGAAACTACAGACTCTACAGACACTAGTGTATTTGTATCTGAAATTTTACTAAAAGCTAGCATTGGATAATGCGCAATTTGCATATTAAAACATTTGTGATTAAAAAAATGAAAAATTCAATAATCAAAAAAATAATGCTAATGATAATCTGATGGTGTCATCTCCTCTCTGTATCTGTGTTCAGGGTGTGGAGAAGATATTTTATTTGTGCAAACGTATCATGATCAGGAGAGTGACTAAACAGCTCTGATATGAATTTGCCAGCTAGCAAATCACAACCGAAAGCAAGCACTAAGCATTCAGTGTATACTAGACATACTGGAAGAGATAGAGGCGGACGCAGACAGACAAACCTAGTCTACCGTATACATAAAGGTCAATGTCTCTGCTTTGCACTCAAGGTTTTGTGTGGAAGTTTTATGTGTGTGTGTTTGGTATTGATTTGATTTTTCTTTTTTATATAACTGTGGATCATGTTGTTTGCTGGAAGGTTTCTGCCTGATGTAATTATAGACTGGTAACCTTCTTCCTGAGCAGAGCTTCAGAACAGGAGAAGAAGAATGATTTTTGTTTTGTGTTCCACTACAAAAACACAAGCCAACCACCCCACTGCCTCTAAACCAAACCGCCCAATCACCAGTGGGGAAAAGAAAAGTTCAGGTGGATGGAGGTGAATGAGTTTGGGGAAGTTTGGAGGTTGGTGGAGATCAAAGTCTGATGGAGCAGTTTGGACTGCAGCATGGAGAAATGGTCAACCTGCAGCATGCCCATATATCACTGCCTCAAGCTGTTTCAATATATTTACTGTATAAGAGCATGTCAACAATGCCCAACAGTGGCACTTCAACCTGCTCACCATCCAGCCAACAGTCAACAGACATGAAAACGAAACATCACCTGATGGCCCAGAACAGTTCACTGCAGACACAGTTACATAGTTAAATGACATTATACTGTCACGTAAACTTCAGGAGTTACAGTCATCATAATCTCATCTGTCTGTACTTTTTAGTCCCTCCAGAAACCTCCTGCATATAAATGTACATAAATTGTCAAATTATTATTATCACTATAGTACTGCCATGATTATTTAGAGGTCTCAGGCCTACACATGGTTTGAACAATAAAACACACCACCAGTTCCACAAACTCATATGTGGATCTGGTGTGAGCTTTAGCCTATAGTGGCTAATGTTAGCAAACTGGAGATAAATAACGTGTAACTGACATTACATAGTCAGTTGGCTGACCTGATGACTTTTCTCTAAGAAAAGAAAAGCAGTCGAATATTGTCTCTTTCCTCCTCCTTCAGTCGGCAGACAACATTGTTGTGGATACAAAATCCTACTGGTTTCTCTTTTGTCTCAGGTTTAAGCTGGGAGAGTCATGTGGGAAATGGTGCTTGTTCAAGACTCTGAATAAAAAAAGAAATAACTTAGAAGACAATATGTTTTTTAAATTATCATTTTATTTACACAACACACTTTGTTTCACAATGTTATGTTGTAGGGCTGGAAAACTGACGACAGAGATTTGCAGCATTTGTTTCCATGGTCTCAACACCTTCTTAAACATCAGATTCAAGGACTTCAACAACTTTCAGCTCCCGGTTTCCTTAAATTCAAGGAGCCAAAATAGGATAGAGTCATGGATCAAGGTTAATTACAACACTGAGAATTTGTATAAAGAGATTGAGTAGCTGTGCAAGCTCAAAGACTATTAAAATGAGAGAGAGTCTTGAATGTGCACTTCTCAACTGTGCTGTGCTTCAAGAAATATCAGAACAACTTTTACAAAATATTTAAATTCAAGCACATTGACCCATATCTATATGTGTGTATTTTCAAAAACATTCAAGGATTCAGGGCCCCATGGGAACCATGCAAATCACTGAGTTAAATCATATGCCTGTTCATGTAACAGCTGGTACTAACCATTTGTTCATTTAGTGAGAAACAAGTCATCCGTCGAGCAGAACAAACGTTCTGTAATTTGTCTTGGCGATGTCACAGCGAGACGCATGAATCGACAACTTAAATGTACGGCAGTGACAAGAGCCGAGCCGAGTGTGAAGACAAGGCGTGCGATAAAAGGAGAAGTGAACAGGTGGGTGGAAACAGAAAAGGTCCAACATGAAGAGCTTTTTTTTCCTTTTTTTTTTTTTAGCTTTCTCTCCTTTTCCAGAATATGATATCACTCAGTAAACATTTCCTCTTTATATTTTTGTAGTTGCAGCAGACTTGAGGGACCAGTCAATCTGTATGTGAGAGAGAAAACAGAGAGAGGTTAAGGAGAGTCAAGAGAATGCAGCAAAGACAGCAAGACTCAGGCAGCAAAGAATGGATTTTACATAACACATTTTCAAAAATACACGTTAAATAAGTTATACAAAAAATCGAGATACAATGATTCCTGGGTAAATCATCACTGACATCAATACAATGGCCTCTGGCACTGTATTGATGTATACTAGCTCAGTAACAGCAGATCCAGCTGTGTCCGATGAAAGCTTGTGAAAGTTGAAAGTGTCAGTGTTGGTGGTGATCCTTCTCAGCTCTCAGTCAACAGAGGCCTTCACAAAGTCAGTCCACCTCTCCTTCATCGCAACCTTTTTAAGAAACTTAAATAAAGTGGCAGAGCTGCTTGCAAATTTTGGCATCCAGGGAAGATGCATTTCTGAGATGTCAAAGGCAGAGCCAGGTTTTTATACCATCACAGTGTCATGGCGGGGCTATGATCGTACCATGATTTAATTCATTACAGCACTACATAGAGGTGACAGGGTCTCTGGAAGATTCCTCAAACATGAGAAACTGGCAGATCGGAGCACATATCTTCATATCTTCTCTCTCTTTCCTGTGTGGTAGTGTGAAATGCCCAGCATGCCAGAACAGGAGCTTACGCAAAAGTCAGGTTTTTTTTTTACCACTTGTCTGAGCAAAGTAGTCCCTGAAAGTGAAGTAAATGGTAGCCACTGAAGGCTCAGTGAATCACTCATGCTTTTGATCGTATCACGCTGTCTTCATCCGCAGATAAGTTTATTCAGCTGTCATGGCACTATAGGTGTATTTTAGGAGTTCTTGTCCATGTTGGGTTTAACAGTTGACAAAACAACCTGCACTCAAGGTCCACTTACTCACTTGTCCTGGAACAGGACAATCTACAGATCCACAACAAAGACGGTATATTCGAGAGCTCCAAAACAAGTGAGTAAGTAGATCTTGAGTAGAGATAGTTTTGTTAACTCCTATTTCTAAAATCAAAAATAAACTGTCAAATACTTCATAGGTTTAAAATGGCCTTACCTTAGATTAGTCTGTGCTAATAAGTGATCACTGTCATTAGTCAGTGTTTATAGGATGCATGTGAACCCGATAAAGGTAATTAAAATCCCTGGTGCAGGCTCTGTCATCCTGAGGAGTGGCATGTTATCTCATCCTCCCAGGGATGTCTTCTGGAGGAGTGCAAGGCTCCAGAACTGATCCTTGCTAAAGAAAAAAGTGCATCTGGTGCTGGTGGCCACCACACACCCACCTCATGATTTTAAAGACTACATCCCATGGAAAGACCGAAACCAGCAGTGCGTTGTCCTCTCAATACTTTCTAAATTCATTAATCTTCACAAATATATTGTTTCTACTATTACAGCAAATGTTTCTCAGATGGGGAACAATAAAGAACAGTATTGTTTGGAAACTATTTTCAGAGGTGGAATGATACATACATGGTGCTCGAGTGTGGAATGAACTCCTGATTTTTAGTCCCTTGAGTGGGTCAAACTCCTATAATACTGCTTAACTACATTATGTTTTTCTTTAAACACTGTACATCTGTCATAATCATGGGACATATGTGGTCATACATAATTCACATTCATAATTCCTTCTCACCCTAAAGGTTAAGTCACTCATTAATTCATGCTGTCACCAACCACTTACTGGTTGTGTGTAGATATCAAAACCTGGACTGCACAGTCAAACCAGTTCAAAATATTGAAACTAAGAGTTTATGAATGTTTTATTACACTTTTCCCTCCTGCCTGTTACCATAGTTACAGCTGATAGCAGTCAACAATGCAGATTTGGTGCCGACAGGAAGTGTGTGACTTTGTGCCACACTGTGCTGCTCCTCACTCCTTTTGAAACAAAGATAGGCAGTACCAGCAGTACTGCCTTCACTTCCATTTTTTTTGTCTTATGTGTTTGGTGATGGTGACGATCACTGGGTGTGATGGGTGTAAAGGTCGTCACACAATGTTGAATTTTGGGTAAGTGACGGTAAATACTGCTGTTTTTCAAATTTATGCCTCAATCTTATACTCTGTTTTACTCTTGTCTTTACAGGTACATGTGTGAGAAGTGTCCTACAGAGCTCAGTGGAGGAGAAAGTATGTGTTGTGAGGATCAACAGAGGTAATGAGACTAGACTGTATAGTACAGTAGGAAGAGAGGGGTATCATGCAAGCCCCAGAAATATACTTCTAATCAGTGTTTCTAGATTGGAAAAAAATGTGTAGAAAATGATAAGCTATTTTTAAAAAAATTGTCAGGATGTCCCACATATAAATTTTCTGCAAATTAGTGCTGCCAAAAATCTAATTTCCCTATATCTCAGCCAATACTGCAGATACCTGAACAAATAAGGTGTTTAGACCCATGCTCTGAGGGTCAGAGATCATAATAAAACTATTCATAAAGTGATCACATTGGTGGCATGCTGGTAAGCAAATGAGTGCTGCCATTACTGTAATTTCCTATTTCCATTCATGTATTTAATACCTCTGTTAAAAGTTCAGCGTCTTCACCAATGCCAACTGGGTATTTTTCTGGGTATTCAACCTCCAAACAAAAAAGGTAAGAAGCTAACTCAGCTACACACACGTGGACATCAGAAGCATCACAGCTGAGCTAGCTAGCACCATGTTAGATAGCTAGCCTCTAAAATCTACCTAGGTTTCTATTCTAATTGTTGTTATACATTAAACATTTGTTAGTGCCAAACATGAGCTACACACACATGTGGATGTCAGTTTCTGTATGGAACCACGTGGAGGGGGCGTGGTGCATCAGCTGCAGGAGAGCGGTGCGGCGAGGGCTCAGGAGAGCAGCGCCAGGTGAGAGTGATTGACACACTGGTATCTTGTTGAGCTGATCACTCTCTCCATATAACAGAGTAGCGTGCTGGACCTGGGAGACTGAGACACACAATGCTCCCGGCGATCGGCAGCACTCGAGAAGAGGACGCCTGTGAACGACCCGAGGGAGGTGTTGTGTGGAACAAATTAAAAAAAAACATCGTAAAAGTCATCACTGGTTGTGTCTTTCCTGCCGAGTACCCATAGTGGCATCAGACCACGCCACAAACCAGAAACAGGCAGCATCATAGCTGAGCTAGCTAGCACCATGTTAGATAGCTAGCCTCTTAAAATCTACGTATTTATTATTTATTAACTTAAATAATATCGCCAGAGTGCTTCTTGGTGATTGCTGAATAATAGTTTAAAATCTTTACATTTTTTCTATCAGTCTTATATATTATAATATTGGTAAAATTGGTAAATTGTGATTGTGATTAAAAGTGATTATCTGTGATTTTTGTCTAGATCTAGAATTGGTGGTGACTGTTGATTGAAGTGCCCCTTTGTGTTTTAGGTTGAGGTACGTGAGCTCCCCACAATCAATAGGGTTAGCAACCAGGAAGAGACTGATACAAGGGTGGTACTGTACCTCCCATCATGCTGCATCCCTTGGATACAAGAACGATGTGGTCAGAACACCTGACACAGATATCTTTATGATTCTACCATGCTCATGCCATCAAGCTGACTGTATACCTTGACACAGGGTCAGGGAAACATCGAAAACTTCTCAACATCTCTGAGCTTACAGAATCCCTGGGAGAAGACTACTGCGCCACTCTTCTTGGGTTCTATGTGTTCAGCGGAGAAGACTGTACCAGTGCCTTCAGGGAGAGGGAAGGTGGGGCCCTTGAAGAAGCTGGAGAAGAATCCCAGATTTCACAAAGCGTTCAGTCAACTCGGTGACTGCTGGAATGTCAATCCTGAGGTTCTGAGGCAGTTGGACCAATTCACCTGTCTGATGTATGGACAGAGTCATGAGTCTTCAGTGGATGTTGTCCGTGCCAAATTGCTACGCAACATGGTGGGGGAGGACAAGAAACTCACTTGCAAGTCTAAGGTCGACCTGGCTTGCCTTCTTTCATGCCACTCTGCTCTAACGCCGCATGTCCAACGTAAATGGTAAATGGACTGTACTTATATAGCGCCTTTCTAGTCTTCCAACCACTCAAAGCTCTTTACACTACATATCTCATTCACCCATTCACACACATTCATACACTGATGGCATTGGCTGCCATGCAAGGTGCCAACTGCTCATCAGTTTGAGGAGCTAGGCATTCATACACCGATGGCACAGCCTTCAGGAGCAATTTGGGATACAGTATCTTTCCCAAGGACACTTCGACATGCAGACCGGAGGAGCCGGGGATCGAACTGCATCATCTGATTAGTGGATGACCCGCTCTGCCTCTGAGCCACAGCCGCCCCAAAAACATGTGATTGACTGCGTCGCCTTGTACAAGCAAGCTGATGAACCTATTCTGGAAAAACCAAAAACATATGCTGAGGGGCAGGGATGGGTGAAGACTGATGAAGGAGTGTTGAAACTGGTATGGTCTTGCGGTACTATCCTACCAACTTCACAGGTCGATCTCCTTGACACTGGAGAGCATGAACAGGAAGAGGAGGAGAAAGAGGAAGGAGATGATGAGTTTGACTTGATGATTTCAGTGAAAACGATGATGAATGATTCATAGTGGAGAACCATTTACTTGACTGTTTATTTGGCATGGGAAAGAGAAGAGTGGTCACATCAAGAAGAGTTGTATTATGACGTTTGATCCTTGGACTACAAAAGAAATAAACCTTGGTTAAACACACAACCTCTGTCTAGACACCCTCTTTGGTATCTCCGATATTGGCATCTCGTTGGTAAAAGAGTTAGAGTTGCTTACTAGCATGCCACCAACATGTGATCACTTTATGAATAGTTTTATTATGATCTTTGGGTTGCATGATACCCCTCTCTTCCTACTGTACTATACAGTCTAGCACTACCCCTGTTGATCCTCACAACACATACTTTCTCCTCTACTGAGCTCTGTAGGGCACTTCTCACACATGTACCTGTAAAGACAAAATTAAAACTGGTATAAGATTCAGGCATAAATTTGAAACAGAGCAGTAGTGTGTCCCTAAACAGGAAATAGTGTTCGCTACACTAACACACATACCTGTTAAATGTAGCAACCCTAATAGTATTTTTCCTATGATTAGGAGTAAGTGCAATCAGCTGATTGGGGTTGCTGCTTTGTTTCCGGTGAAACTTTGTTTCAGCTGAAGTGTTGTCTCCACACTGCTTTGTGCCACTGCGTAGTTGCTTCTGCTTCATTTTGCTCAGCTCTGCCTGGCGTATAACGGATCACACTGTGCCCCAGAGCAGCTCTGTCAGACTCTTATCACACCCATGTGTTTTAACTGGGGCCTGGATGTGTGAATGAGTGTGTTATGGTGTTTATTTGATTGTGATTATTTTGTGAGTAATTAAATGTTGTTTTGTTACTGGGTGACTAAAGTGGGCAGTCATTGTTCATTTTGTTAACATTTGATGACTTTGTTTTCCTTTTCTTTTGTTGGTTGATTTGCCCACTAATTTGTTTGTTCCTCTTTTTAGTTGCTGGAGACTGGTGGTGGCGGCCCTCGTCTTCGGGTGGTGGTGTCCCCCCCTCTGTTTTGTTTGCTGTGTCCTGGGAAGCTGGTCTTCACTTCACTGAGAGTGTGTGTCACGTATGTCAGGTGCTTTGAGTTGATTTCTTTATTTTGGTGGATCCCCCTGCACTAGCCCTTGTCCTTCCACTCAGGTCCAGCCCCTTGTTTGATTTTCTTGTTTTGGTTCTTTGGAATGAATGACTGATCAAAAGTTTTTAAAATAACTATTTAAAAATAAAATTGTATATTTTTCTTACCAATCCCTGAACCATGTCTCATGCCTTAATGAGTAGACTTACCTTTGTGCTTTGTATTCCTCCAAATTAATTCCCTGGGTGAAATTCCAAGGGGGGTGTTTATGGTTTCTTTCTTTAATTTGGTTGTTGGTTAAATTATTAGGTTTAATTTCTTTTGTTTTCACCTTATCCTCGCCACACTTTCAAAGGCATTTATAAATCGAAAACATATATAAAAATTTTTTTACGGCGACCACTGAGGGCGAGAAATGTCATCCGGGTACTCACAGTGCCCTACATTTTGACATAACTGACAGTGTAAACACACTTATATGCTCAAACTAGCAAGTGTAAGTCTAGAAGTATGCGAGCTGAGACACAACATTGCTGTAATCGCCAGGATGGAGGGGTGGAAAGTACGATATGAAAAAAGACATGAAAACATTAGTCAAGCAATTATTTCTAAAAAAGAGACAACTAATAAACCCACTAGTGTCATCAATATAGTAAGTACTGTAGCCACTGTGACACCATCACAACCTGGAATAGACTTTATCCTGCAAGTTACCATGTCATGTCAGAAACTGCTGATCTCATAAAGTTACTTGCTTATGTGGTTGTGGTTATGTGGTCATTATTTACTGCCTGTAGGATTGAATGTTGGACCTTAAACAGTAAAAAAATATAAAAACCTTTGTAAAAGAACAAAATGTTTTTTTCCAATACCACAGGACAATTACTTCTATATTTAAAAATAACCCCCACTCACAGACTACAAACCTGCACCCTCTGATATGAGCCAGTAGTGAGTCTCTGTGGTGGGTCGCCTGGCAGAAAACATTCCTTGGTGCAGGTAACTGTAGTGATGTGTTGGCCTGTATGTAGTTATAGCAACAGCTGCACACGATGTAATAATAATAAATCATGTATTTAATCAATTATTGAAGAGGAAACAGATTAAACAGAACTTTGACTGTAATTTATCATGTGACATAAATTACCAAAAGCTCATAATTAAAATAATAACACAGCTTCATGTTTTGTATGTCATTCAGTATGTCTGTGCTCTCACTGTTCACTCATGAATCAGCAGAACAGCCACTGCAAAACTCTTCATGAGCTTCGAGGGATTTTTCAGTTTCTCCCGATATGATTTCTTTTCTTTCTGTTTACCCTCTCCATCATTCATCACAGATTTAACTGACTTTAGTCAAACAGAACAGAAGGTAAGCAGCTAACTAAAGCAGGTACAGGTAACATAGTGCGTACCTCACAAGATGGCAGCTCCGCCCCAACATGCAACGTGGCATAACGTATCTTCACATTCCCCGCAGACCAAGCATTGATAACACATCACCTCCTGAGGCTCAGATGGATTTTCTAAGGAAAGACCAGACGCAAATTTTACTGACTGATTTTTTAGTCACTAACAAAAAAACCTCCATCAAAGGCACTTTATAAAATAAAATAGTGAATAATTATGTTGGACACCTTATTTTAATTCAGAATATTTTCATTGTATTCTTTATTAGTAAGCTCTTGGTAAAGTCTGTTTCCATGTGTGTGCTGCACTTAATGTGTTCGTAAATTAATATAATAATAATTAACTAGATTCACAGTGTCCTCAAATGAATTACAGTTTTTGGTGGTGGTTGCCATGCAAAGCACTCGGCTGTGGGACTGAGATATTTCATTCCAGATTTCAGCCCAGGTCTTGCCTGACTGTACAAAGCCAAACTTCTTTCTTCTGCTTAAACTGAGCAAAAGCTAGAATCCATTGATATTCACTTCACAGATATTCACTTCCATATGCACTTCACAGTGCAGATGGACAATGACCCGAAGCATACTGCAAAAGCAACCAAAGAGTTTTTTAAGGCAAAGAAGTGGAATGTTATGCAATGGCCAAGTCAATCACCTGACCTGAATCCGATTGAGCATGCATTTCAATTGCTAAAGACAAAACTCAAGGGAAAATGCCCCAAGAACAAGCAGGAACTGAAGACAGTTGCAGTAGAGGCCTGGCAGAGCATCACCAGGGATAAAACCCAGGGTCTGGTGATGTCTATGAGTTCCAGACTTCAGGCTGTAATTGACTGCAAAGGATTTGCAACCAAGTATTAAACAGTAAAAGTTTGATTTATGATTGTTAATTTGTCCCATTACTTTTGGTCCCTTTAAGAAGTGGGAGGCTCATATACAAACTCTTGTAATTCCTACACCGTTCACCTGATTTGGATGTAAATACCCTCAAATGAAAGCTGAAAGTCTGCAGTTAAAGCACATTGTGTTTGTTTTATTTCAAATCTATTGTGGTGGTGTATAGAGCCAAAAAGATTAGAACTGTGTCGATGTTCCAATATTTATGGACCTGACTGTATATGAACCATGTGACCACATGACCATCATTGGGTCCAATTAGTAAAATACGCATGAAAATACACCTGTTTAGACAGCTTATTTGATTAAAATAGAATATGTTTGGTCATGTGCATAATAGATAGATGTGGTGTAGACATGCTGGTACAGTGTATCAATTATATGAAAATGTCACAAGCTATTGCTTTAGATGATATGCAATTAAAGCCACATCATCCACTTTAATTGCATTAAAACATATTTTGTCTCTCATCACAAGTGTTTATGTAGCTAGTTATTTTAGTTTGACTTGTCCAGGTAGATTGAACTTAGGGTTAGTCTAACTGTAACCGCCAACCCTAACCCTAACCATACACCTAACCCATGGATTTGGTGGAGCACTGTCTGCTGAGAGACAATAATGATACTTTAAAAAAAAAAAAAAAAGCTGTGAGCACCATAAGCAAAATTCTATTTACCTCCATTATATTGTGGTGCAGGCAGATATCTCTGAAAACATCACAGTCTAAGCACATGAAAGCAAAAATACCAGCATGAGTAAACCCCACAAGAATCAAGAGAAAAAATATATTTCTTCAGTAATTTGGATGAAGCGATCCTTTAATTACTTAAGAGCAGCACATTTTCATCCTCCCATTACAGCGAGGATGAGAACAGTAACTGCAATAACCAAAACCAAATCCATGGGGCCTCTTACAGTGAAACATTACAAGCACAACCAGAATTAAAAGCTATTCAGAACCTGTGCCCCCAACCCCCTTCTGCACACACACACACACACACACACACACACACACACACACACTCCTCCTTCCCTCTAATGGCTGGGTTGAATGTAGAGTCCACCTACACATTTTCCTGACTCATTTGTACTGTTGCTCCTGGAGAGCTGTGCTGAGAGGTGCAGAGTGGGCTGCAGCTGCACTGTGTGTGCAGTGTTTAAGTGTGTACATGTGTGCTTGTCTATGTATGTTTGCGCACCTATCCTTTTGGCATTAAAATGTAGACAGGTGCTGGGCTTGTCTAGTGTCAGCTCAGGCAGAAAATACACTCAAAAAAACTGAGGACGCAACAGATATGTCGTGCCTCTAATATTTGAGAAGCACATGGTAAAACTGTCAAGGGTTTAATGAGATAGCAATGCTCCCTTGTCTAAACCCATGTCAGCAGAGAGGTTGGCACATTTGACTGTATTCATTGATCTGCAGCAAAATCAAAAATGGCAAACCTCAGAAGAGTTCAGAAAGCCCTAAGCATCTCACCGATTGGAAGCTCTGATTAGCGGCTGGGATTTGGCTGCTCCACAGTGACTAAGCCCCCCTGCCATGCCTGGCTTCCCCCCTGTAGATGCCAGAACCCCACCCCCCACTGAGGAGCAGGTGGCAGCATGTGGGGGTTAAGGTCTGAGAATTTTGCTCTCACCATCAGTAACACTCATATTACCACATCAGCCTCACCCTGAGCAAGCCTGACCAAACCTGCTATTTATCACAGCCGCAGAACTGAAATGACTGCAAATGAGTGAAATTTCAGGACATGATGAATCTGATCAATGATCCCATCAACAATCATCGAGTATACATCCAGATTTTTAAAAAGGATTGTGATTTTCTTTAGATTCGGTCACATATAAATTGTAACAGTTTGTGTTTGTATTAAATGAGGTCAAAATGTTAAATAATGATGTAAAGGAATGTAAAACCCTGCCTCCCATGTCCATTCTTAGGTGACCTGGGCCAGCTAAATATGTCAGGGCCGTTTGAGCACAATATTAAAATAATGTTTCTAAAAATGCTCAGAAATGATGCAGCCACTCACGTTTTGTATATTATTCTTTTAAATGAATCTATACTGAATGAGTAGCAGTGGTATTGATCTACCCATTCCTCACAAATAGCTTTTACGTGTTGCTAAATAGCTAAATGCTGACCTCTATCAGAGTGTTACTGACAGATCTCCCTGTTAGGGGAAGCAGACAGAAGTAACAAAAGCACTGCTGTGTACCAGGTCAGCACATCCACATAAAATAAGAAATCATTATCAGTTTGAATGCATGCTATAATATGTGTATTCTCACCTACCATTCTTACCTTACTGTCAAACAGCCCGTTCATTTGGTGCTACATTGTCTCAGCTGTAGAACATACATATTCCTATGCCTAAATCCAACTGTGCCATGCATGGTGCCATGTTTTTCTGCTGACCCTGTCCACAACAGTGCTTTGCCAGGATCCCTGTCTGCTTCAAACTGGGAGTGCACTACCCATCTACTGTAGGTAACACTGACTATGAATAACTACATGTTTCCCTTTAAAAAGACAGCTGAACTGAGAGGCTGCATGAAGGGCCAATATTAAAAAAATATTGTGCGTTTAAAGAGAGCAAATCTGTTCTGGTGGAATCTCTAAGATTAAGAACACAGAGCTGCACATGGGCAGAATAGGTTGACTTTAACAAAGCCAGGCTAAAGATTCTAGTCTGATCATCTCCAATGTCCTGCTTCAACAGTCTGGCAACATGCCAGCGACCCCATACAGTGGCTGCCCTCCTCACATACTAATGATGGCTGAGTCTTGCCACTGACGCTGTGCAAGGCCTAAAATTACCATTGTGATTATTGTGCCGGGGTATGGTGTTAGAAATAGATCCACGGCTGTTTTCACATACAGATCCTCGCCAGCAGGCATTGGAAACAAGACAGATGTAGCCTTGAATGCAACATAGTAAAATATACTTTATCGGAGCCCCTGGTCTGCTGTGTATGTATATTTGATTCAATATCCATGTTTTGGATTGTATGGAGTGAGAAGTCTTGAATTCATCCATGAAAACTTAGATGGAATATTCACAAACCAGATTCTTTTTCACTTGAAAAAATTTAATAACAAATAATGAGTAACATTATGTTTCTGCCAGCAACGTTCTAGGGAAGAACAGATTTCAGTCCCAGAAATTTCAGTAGAAGTGTAAAAACTGTAAAAAAGGTGTGTCAGTGTGGTGGCTCCGGTCATTACTATCCTGGCAGTCCTGCCTCCGCTGGCTCCCCACTAACACAAAGAAGTCGATCGTGGGTGGAGCTGAGGCAGGCTGAATGAAGCCTGGCTACTGAAACAAGCTACCTGTGATGGTGCCTGGTACCTGTCAATCAAAGTGGCCATATAATTCTGCATAACCTTAATATAATTTGAACAAGTGAGTTGTATAAAAATTCACCCTTAGTACAGTTGTCATGAACGGGGAAATTAGCTATAGAGACCAAAACAAAACTAGCCTGTCTGGACATTAAAGGAACTGCAGTTTTTGGCACTTTAGTGTAATACACAATGCACAAAATCACCTCATGAGGTTTCATGGTGAATTTTGCCTATTAACACAGTTAATGGATATATCATTAGCGATAGTTGTGTCTGTGTCCATCTGACGAATGTTGATCTAATATTTACTCTCCTTTTAGCTTTCTTTTGGTCTCCACCAGCTAAATGGTACATTAACCAGCTAACTTTGTCTGCTGTTTGATGCTTTGGAAATACTGTCAGTTTAAAACAAGTGGTTAATCAGAACCGTAAACCTTCAGTAAAAACCCCAAAACATTGAGCTGAAAGATGCTAAAAAACTCCACTGACTCAGGAGAAACTACAAAGTTGTCGTTTTTTTGTTTATTGGCAGGACTGAGTGCACGAATAAAGAGCATATAACAAGCTATCAAACCATCCGAGCATTTCTATAGATGTTCACCAAAAGAATTATTCCATTCATGTTAATGTTTAAGCTGCTCCTCTAAAGCTAAACAGTGAGCATATAAGTGAATACAGCCTCTGAGGGATTGTGCTACTTAGTAATGTTAGGTAGTTTCCCTGTCTTTCTTTCTCTCTCGCTCTCTCTCTATCTCTCTCTCGTGTGTGTGTATGTTGCTGTGTGAGGGAGGCCGTCCCTCTCACCTGTTTGATCACTTCACCACCTGCTCCTCCTCATCATCCAATCCAACTCTGCAGTACAAAAGACCACCTCAACCTCCCAGACTGTGCAGATTGTTCAGTAGCCATGGTGGCAACACTGCCATAGTATAACACCTTAGTGAATTTTGGAAACTACCTGTTTAACCTTGATTTTCCCTCAAAGGACGTCTGTCTCTGCTCGTCTTTCCCCTGCCATGCCCAGCTCTGTCTTTGTCTCTGCACCTGCCTTCTGGAGTTTTGCCACCACCAGCTCTGCACTGTTCTGGATTCCCTTATGTCATCCTGTCACTGTAGTATATCATCTGGTTTAAACTGTTTATTGTCTTAGACTTGTATTTTCAATTCGAGTCTGCTGCTGTTCAATCACATCTATCTTACATAAACAGTTCTTCAAAGATGGCTGTTTTATGGACTCAATTAAAATGATATGTATTTTGTATCATTTGCAACAAAATGGCTGCCAAATGCGCAAGAAAGACAGTGAGAGGGAGACAGACTAGTGTTAACAAAGCAGAACCATAGTAACTGTGAAAATCAAAGATGTTCAAAAATGAGCAGCAAAACATATTATAATTTTACTGAGAAAAACTAGACAAATGTTAACTTAAAATTAGATTACAAACAATAAATTGACTACAAATATTATTCACTTTCTTTGATCAGGTGCCAAATTTAACACTGATAAAGACAAAATATAATCTTTCTGGATGCTAGATATAGAACTTAGAATAGAAATTTTGAGTGTGCCTGGCCCCGTTGCCCCCATACATTATTACTGACACTTCTTCTCCCGTCGTCTTCTCCCGCTTATCCGTTAGTCGGGTCGCGGGGGCAGCAGCTTCAGCAGGAAGGCCCAGAGTTCGCTCTCCCTGGCCACTTTGTCCAGCTCTTCCAGGGGGTCCCCAAGGCGTTCCCAGGCCAGCCGAGAGACATAGTCCCTCCAGCGTGTCCTGGGTCTACCCCGGGGCCGCCTCCCAGAGGGACGTGCCCGGGACATCTCACCAGGGAGGCGTCCAGGAGGCATCCTCACGAGATGCCCGAGCCACCTCAACTGGTTCCTCTTGATGCGGAGGAGCAGCGGTTCTACTCTGAGCTCCGGATGGCTGAGCTTCTCACCCTATCTCTAAGGGAGAGCCCAGCCACCCTGCGAAGGAAGCTCATTTCAGCCGCTTGTATTCGTGATCTCATTCTTTCGGTCACTACCAAAAGCCCGTGACCATAGGTGAGGGTAGGAATGCCTTTTGGCTCAGCTCCTTCTTCACCACAACGGACTGGTGCAGAGTCCGCATCACTACAGAAGCTGCACTTGAGGCAGGATCTCCTCGACCCGGAGGTTGCACTCCACCCTTTTCCGGGTGAGAACCATAGCCTCGGATTTGGAGGTGTTGATTCTCATCCCAGCCACTTCACACTCAGCAGCGAACCACTCCAGAGAGAGCTGAAGGTCACATCAAGCCAACAGGACCAGATCATCCACAAAATGCAGCGACTCAATCCTGAGGCCACCGAACCGCAGCACCTCAACGCCCTGGCTGCGCCTAGAAATTCTGTCCATAAAGGTTATGAACAGAACCGGTGACAAAGGGCAGCTGTGGCGGAGTCCAACTCCCACTGGAAACAAGTCCGAGTACAGGGACCGGATAGCCCGTATTAGTGGGTCAGGATCCCCATACTCCCGGACCACCCCCAACAAGTCCACAAAACACATGTAGACTGGTTGGGCGAACTCCCATGCACCCTCCAGGACCGCGCAAAGGGTATAGAGCTGGTCCACAGTTCCACGACCAGGACGAAAACCACACTGCTCCTCCTGAATCCGAGGTTCGACAATCTTGCGGACCCTCCTCTCCAGGACCCCTGAAAAGACCTTCCCGGGGAGGCTGAGGAGTGTGATTCCCCTATATTTTAAGCACACCCTCCGGTCCCCCTTTTTGAAGAGGGGAACCACCACCCCGGTCTGCCAGTCCAGAGGCACTGCCCCTGATGTCCACGCGATGTTGCAGAGACGTGTCAATCAAGACAGCCCCACAACATCCAGAGCCTTAAGGAACTCCGGGCAGACCTCATCCACCCCCGGGGTCTTGCCGCCAAGGAGCTTTTTGACTACCTTGGCGATCTCAGCCCCAGAGATAGGTGAGACCACCACGGGGTCCCCAGACTCAGCTTCCTCAGTGGAAGACGTGCTGGCGGGATTGAGGAGGTCTTCGAAGTATTCCTTCCACCGACCCCAGTCGAGGTCAGCAGCACCCCGCCCCCACTGAACACAGTGTTGACAGTGCACTGCTTCCTCCGCCTGAGCCACCGGATGGTGGTCCAGAACCTCCTCAAAGCCGTTCGAAAGTCATTCTCCATGGCCTCACCGAACTCCTCCCACGCCCGAGTTTTAGTCTTCGCAACCACAGAGGCCACGCTCTGCTTGGCACATCAATACCCGTCTGCTTCAGGAGTCCCACAGGCCAAAAAGGTTACGTAGGACTCCTTCTTCAGCTTGATGGCATCCCTCACCGCCGTTGTCCACCAGCGGGTTCGGGGGCCGCCGCCACAACAGGCACCGCCCACCTTACGGCCACAGCTCCAGTCAGCTGCCTCGACAATGGAGCCACGGAACAGGGTCCACTCGGACTCAATGTCCCCCGCCTCCCGGGAGAGCTGGGGGTGAAGCTCTCCCGGAGGTGCGAGTTGAAACTCTTTCTGACTGGAGATTCAGCCAGACGTTCCCAGCAAACCTGCACAGAACGTTTGGGCCTGCCAGGTCTGACTACCATCCTCCCTCACCATCGGAGCCAACTCACCACCAGGTGGTGATCAGTTGACAGCTCCGCCCCTCTGTTCACCCGAGTGTCAAAAACATGTGGCCGCAAGTCCAACGACACGACCACAAAGTCGATCATCGAACTGCGGCTGAGGGCGTCCTGGTGCCATATGGACACCCTTATGTTTGAACATGGTGTTTGTTATGGACAATCCATGACGAGCACAGAAGTCCAATAACAGAACACCACATGGGTTCAGATCAGGGGGGCCGTTCCTCCCAATCACACCCCTCCAGCTCTCACTATCGCTGCCCACATGAGCACTGAAGTCCCCCAGGAGGACGAGGGAGTCCCCAGAGGGAGCGCTCTCCAGCAGGCTCTCCAAAGACTACAAATAGGGTGGGTACTCCGAAGTGCCGTTTGGCGCATAAGCACAGACGACAGTCAGGACCTGTCCCCCCACCTAAAGGCGAAGGGAGGCTACCCTCTTGTCCACCGGGGTGAAGCCCAACTTACAGGTGCTAAGCCGGGGGGAAACAAGCATTCCCACCCCCGCTCTGCGCCTCTCACCGGGGGCAACTCCAGAGTGGTAGAGCATCCAACCCCTCTCAAGGAAAGTGGTTCTCTCCGCACACACCCTCTGTGACCCCTCCCATGGGTGGTGGGCCCATGTCACCCTTTCGGGCTGTGCCTGGCCAGGCCCCATGGGTAAAGGCCCGGCCACCAGGAGCTCGCCAACAGGCCCCTCCCCCAGGCCTGGCTCCAGGGGGGGGCCCCGGTGACCCACGTCCGGGCAAGGGAAACTCGGCTCCATTGATAAACATTTTATCAGAGAGAATTGAGCTGCGCTTTGTCTGGTCCCTTACCGAGGACCTGATTGCCATGGGTGACCCTACCAGGGGAATAAAATCCCCGACAACATAGCTCCTGGGATCATTGGAACACGCAAACCCCTCCACCACGGTAAGGTGGCAACTCCAGCATGTATGTAACATGTATTTAATTCTTAGTGGCTTCTTAGTGGCTAAGACGTGCTAGCAATTAACATTAGCATGTTAGCATTAACATGTTAACATTAGCATGTTAGCAATTACCATGAGCATGTTAGCATTTACATGTTAGCTGACACGCTAGCAATAAGCATTAGCATGTTAACACTAGCATGTTAACATTAACATGTTAACATTAACATGTTAGCTGACGCGCTAGCAATTAGCAGGTTAGCAATTAACATGTATTTAATTCTTAGTGGCTTCTAGCGCTGACCTTCCTGATCGTCTACATAGGCATTTTGTGTCGATAAGTGAAGAAATGTGCCCTTGAGAGCAATTCAGAGAAACGTTACTTCTGCTTTCCTCCAGAAAATTTCCCGCCTTTTTAACATGGCAGTCTACGAGGCTGTCGGTGGGTGTTTCTGCTGCATATTTGCGTCTCCTGCCAAAACTATATATCTGACAGCTTTAACAAATTTTCCTATGTTTCTATGTATAAATCGTGTCTGTAGTGGCATTTGAGGCCGCGACAGTCGAATAAGTTTTATTTTCTTACTGATTGTTGTCTCTCCTCTCCACTCTAGCGATGACATCACTCACTCTAGCTCTCGAAAATTCTCGCAATACACACCCATTCATTTTTTGGTGTCGTTTTTGGCAAAACCGTTTGCCGGAACTCTTTGATACCCATTTTCTGTGTGTGTGACAAAAGCTCTGGGAGGAGAAGCGAACCAAAAAACGGGCATAATAATAATAATAATAATAATAATATAAGCGTGGTGGATAACATATAGTGTGCGCTTTCAGGCACACTCAATTAGATTTATTGCAGCCTAACAAGGACTTTTAGGTGTTTGTTGCACACTTTCGTCCATCTTTCCAATTCCTAATCAACTGAGGGACTTTTATTGTCTATCAGCAGACCACAGTCCGGTGCAGGTTTCCATTTGTTGCTGCGAGCATAGCTGATCCTCTAACAACTGCAGGATACCCCAACGCCGGCTCCCTTCTGACACAAGAGGATGGCATGAGGAATAATGGCCTAGGGTGAAATGAGGCGGAAAGCAGGCTTTTCACCAGTCATGATCCACAGGCTGTAAAAGAGCTTCTGAAAGGGTTGTGCGCAGACACCAGGGTATATAAGGACATCTCATCAGCCTCAGCGGTGGAGTAGGATAAGGTGTTCAATATCTGACAAAGAAAACTGGATATTTTGTGTTGACTATGAGGTGTTGTAAAAAACAGTTTAACACCAGACACTGGATGTTTGGGAACTGACCCCTCTTTAAACCTTGTGACCTCTGAACTCCAGTTAAAATAGCAGCTGGGTGAAGACACAGGTACAGGTGACTATCATTACTCATTAATCAATTTATTTGTGTGTTACTTATATCAGGACCAACAAAGAAAGAACATGGAGAGGAGATGGCGACTGGCAGACACTGAGGACTGATGGTGAAAGGTGATGGAGTGTGGCAGGCAGACAGATGAGCAGGAAGACAGGCAGGCAGGCAGTGATACTCGGACGCAGAAAGGCAGCTTAGAAACATGGAGAAAAAAACCCACTTAACAGAGAGTTTGGACCTTGGAGTGTAGCTACCACAGCAGTAATCTGGCAATGTGTGAAGAGCTGGGGTTGAAATACTGCAAGCTGGTGATGTGAGGCAGGTAAGAGAACTGGGAGTGATACAGACAGGTGTGCAGAGCAGCAGGAGGGATACAGCCACAGCCATGACAGGGAAGAAGGGAACACACCTGTATGATTGACTATTTAACTGAATATGAGAGACACTTTGCTGTATATTGGTGTCTGTAAAATTATTACGTTTGACTCAACAGTAAATATCATTCCTAATAGGAACAGTGATACTGAGACTTGCTATCATGTGTCTGTAATGGAGATTCAGCACCTGACAGGTGACTGTCAGTTTTCTTGGACAGTTTCAGTTTGCTCTTGTTCAGCATCTTAAGAGAAAATGTTTGCTTACATGTGTACGTGTGTGTGTGTGTGTGTGTGTGTGTGTGGCTTAGTGCCCTCTTAGTGACTCTTGACAGCAGGAGCTATTGGTGGTGATTTCATAGTTCAGAGATCCTCACGTTGCATTTCCAGGAGTTCAAACTGCTTGTCCTCGCGTGGTCCTTCAGAAATGAGAGAACAGAGAACATTTAGTGGAAAGCCAGAAACTGCCAGTGATTACGCTCCTGCTCTGAAGAGTTTTCAGAACACCATTCCTCTGGTGCAGAGTACGTGGTTAGGGCTGGCTCAGGTCACCCCTTAGTTATGCTGTCATAGGTCTAGACTGTCGGGGGACCCCCCTGTGTCGTGAAACTTGTAACAACTTTGTAGTGCCATTTCCACTGTCATGCAGTTGATTTGTGCTTGAATTGTGTTTTTGAGAGCAAGTAGTACTAGCCTACTCCTCATCCACGTGTTCCCAAGCAGATGAACTGGACATTGGATTAATAGATTGGAAATGTGGAAACTCAGAACTATTGACTTCAGACTTGCAATGGATTGCAGCGTTAGCCTGGGAGAGCAGCCACTTGATCTGATGACCCAACCAGACTGCTGTAAGAAGAGAACAGCAGTGAGTACTTAACTGTTCAACGTGCCCTTGTTGACTTCCACACATCACTTGCCATTTAACTCATCTATCATAAAGGGAAAATTTGCTAGTTCCATTTTAGCCTATTTATGATTGTTTTCGAATTGATACAGGGCCAGAAGAGGAGACAGAGCTCCTCATAAAGTTAGGGCGGCTGTGGTTTGGATGTAGAGTGGGTCGTCCACTAATCAGAAGATTGGCGGTCCGATCCCCTCCAGTCTGCATGTCGATGTGTCCTTGGGCAAGATACTGAACCCCAAACTGAACCCCCAAAGGCTGTGCCATCAGTGTATGAATGGTTAGCTCCTTAAACTGATGAGCAGTTGGCACCTTGCATGGCAGCCAATGCCATCAGTGTATGAATGTGTGTGACTGGGTGAATGAGATATGTAGTGT
Organism: Larimichthys crocea; assembly: GCF_000972845.2. Classification (NCBI taxonomy): domain Eukaryota; kingdom Metazoa; phylum Chordata; class Actinopteri; family Sciaenidae; genus Larimichthys; species Larimichthys crocea. The sequence goes on from NC_040020.1 coordinate 34,932,460, forward strand.
AAAGCGCTTTGAGTGGTCGTAAGAAAAGAAATGCATTATATAAGTACAGTCCATTTACCATTTTAAAGTTGAGAAGTATGAGGCTCTTTTACAGGGATAACAATAACATGATACAATATGCACAACATGACTTGAATTGCACAGATGATTGGACTGCAGGCGAGGCTAACAAAGGGCACAGGCAGCCAAAAAATGGGGGATCTTAAATCAAAATACAAATTCATTAGCGTAATTTTGTACAAAAGCTTCTTTTGGCAACAGTAAGCTACAGTATACAGGAATGGGAACAGAACAGGGAGAGACAGCAGCAGACAGCTGGAAGTGGTTTTGCCTAATGCATGAGACAATTGGGTCACAGCTATTAAATATTCCTCTGTTCCTGATTGCCTCAAGCACTGGGGAAGATCATCTAAAATCAGGCATGGCTACTTGTCTGCAAGGGCATCCTGAAATCCCAGGAATCCTCCTGCCACCACCACCACCACCACAAGAGACTTTGTGCAGCCTCAAGTGGAAAGGTCTACTGGTCAGCCAACAACATGAAGTAAGAGAGATCCTTTGGTGGAGGAAATATTACAAGGAGGTGACAGATTCACAAACACAAAGTGCTCAAACTGATAGACTGCTCGGAATTGTTTTCAATCTTTTTTCATCTTTGCAAAGGCAGTCTCTATGATAAATATGGCTGCCAGAATACACATTGTAGAAACATCTACTTTGATGGCACATGGTACATTGATAGCAATTGTAGAAACAATGTGTGTCAGGGAAGGGAGAATGTCTTCTTATCTGTGCATGCAAGGCCAAAGATGAGGAATGTAGGCACCATTACAGTGAATGCTGGGAAGCACCCCAAACCACCACACTATAGGATGCCCCGTGAGCCAGCCAACATTCCAAGATCACAACCTCCAGTTGATCAAACCTAGGCTGCAGTGATGAGGGTACAAAATCCTAGCAACTAGACCACCAGGACATAATGCTGGATTCATGGTATTCTTAACACTGCAAGTCTGTGCATTTTATTTGCTAGAGACTGTACATTCAACAAAAGCTGTGGTCTTGAATAATTAGAATAATCACATACAAATGTGTTCTGTTCTGAGTCAAAACTAAGAACCTGGACTAAGAAAGTCGTCTGGCCAAACTCAGGACCAAGACTGGTCTCTAGTACTGCAACACTGTGTACAATGCAAAATAAAAATATTTAGTAGTAGTATTTTCTCTTTAAAAAAAAACTTAAAACATCACGTTTTCTTGCCAGGAGTTAAGTGAGGAATTGATACTACTCATGCGTGTTTACACTAAATATGAAGCCAGAGGCCAGCAGGCAATGGCTTAGCTAAGCATAAAGACTGAAAGCATTAGAAACAGACAGTTCCAGTTTAAAATGTGTTCCATGCTGTTTGGTTCAATAAATAATCTTCTTATGAGGAATAAACCTGGGTCCAGTGAGAACTGATTATAGCTGAATGAAGTTGGTCTACGCTGCTGTATTTTTATCATCTGTCATGATGGTGGTACTTGAAGGAACTGAATATGTTTTTATTATTATATTTCTAAATCAGTGAATTTTTTAAAATCACTTTTAAACTCTTTTACAGACTTGCCTGCTTGAATGCCCTTTTATAATTTATTATTTATCTTTGGAACTGTTATGTTTTTATGTTTTTGTTTTACTTTTCAGGATCTTATCCTGTGTGGCCTTCTGTTGGGTCTGCTGCTCTGTAAAGCACTTTGTTTTTTTAAAGGTGTTATATAAATAAAGTTATTATTATGATTATTATTATTATTTATTATTATCTGAGGTGGTATGTGGTATAAAAAGTTTGAAAAACTTTGCTTAAATGGAACTTTAGGACTCAATCATGACCTGACTTCCATTTGCTGAAAAATCACAGATTTGTCTTATAAAATGTTCGATAGTATCTAAGCCTTTACTTACATATGAGAAATTTAATAAGTCTGAAAATGCCCCATTATGTACAGCTTCATGCCTTATTTGCATGAGAAAAACACAGTGCTTTCTCATATGGCTTTGACAAAACACAAATTTAGTTTCCATGTATTATTAACTAACTCAGAATGACATTTATTATTTTTACATTTTCTTGAATATTATCAATGGGGAAAATAAACCAATTTATTAAAGTTCAGAACTGAAAAGTCACAAGTTCTCATGCTGTGAAGGCCAAAGTCTGGCTTTCATTTAGCAGCATGCTGCTTGGGTCAAAGCCATGTTCGGCCTGTTTTACAACATTAGCTGGAAGTAACTTTGAGTCCAGATGTTTCAAGACTACATTTTCCACCAGTGTGAAGTTGTCCGTGTGTGTGATGGTGGATTGTTTGGCTGAACTTGTATTTGTCTGTCTGACCCCTTAGCCCTGTGGCCCTGAAATAGTCAACTTAACTGTGTCCACACTGCCAGAGAGCTCTAATGAGCTCTTTAAACTCTCCCTTGGCCTGTCAGTCAAAACCTGTGTAGAGGCTGTTCTGAGTAACCAACAGTTGTAACATGACTTGAGCCGACATGGTTACCTCATTCCAGAAGCTCCTCTAAAGTACCCAAGAAATGTAGCCTTCTTTCAAACAGACCGTGCCATTGATATATGCATTGATGCATGTATCTTTGCAACTTGTGGTTTTAATGCTGAGCTGACCTGTTTTTCTTGTCCAAGACATTTTTATTGTACCATTGACCCTGTTAACCTGGACACTGTATGACAAAGAAAACTGAAATATCCCCCAATCCACTGCATACCGCTAACTTGTGTTGGGGTTGGTTGGGGACTACCATGGTTCAAGGGGCACCAAACTGTGTAGGTGCAATCAATTAAATTGAATTAAATTGAATTAAAGATAATTAATTAATATCACAGCTCCTCTGGAAATAAAGAAGAGGAAACGATCAATTAATTGATTGAGTCTCAGTCTCATGAAACACATTAAAATTATGAATTTTGAACTCTAATTAATAATAATAATAATACTTACAATTACCACCAAATGTTAGTTGGTTGAAGAATTTGGGGTTCAACATAGAAAATGTTGGCAGCATTCACTATATTGTGTAACATTTACCTCAAGAAAGTGAGTGTGCGTATGGCATACCAGTGCACCACAAAGAATGCAGTGTGTCCATGATCTACACACTGTATGTTCAGTGTGCATGAGCATGGAACATGTGTGACATCAGAGACAAAGAAACATGAGGTGAGAGCTTTAAAGTCCGTGTAAAGTAAAAATAAATGAGTTCTGAGTTCATCAGACCAAAGAAGAAAGTGTTATTAACCACCTAGTCAAATTTGAATGATTAAATATATCAACAAGTGTATGAAATGTCACACCGGTATGTCAAGTTGAGTTTTTGTCCTTTCCTGTGTTTTGTGACTTCCTGTTTTATTTTGGAAATTAACTCTCCTCTTGTTTCAGGTCACTTGCCCTTCCTCATGTGTCACCAGTCTGATTGTCTCCCCTGATTTCTGATTGTGTCCACCTGTTCCCCATTTCCCTCCATGTGTTTATAGTCTGCGCCTCCTTTTGTCCTGTGCCAGTGTGTCATGGCTACTGTACTGATTGCCAGCACTCATAGTCATAGTCCAGTCAAAAGTTATTTTGTAGTCTAGCTTTTTGTTGCTTTCATCTAGTTCCTCGATAGAGTGATTTTTTTTTTGTTGGCTCAGCCTCTCTTGTAGTTTTAGCTTGTGCTTTTGATCACCCCTCACTAGAGTTGTCACGATACTAAAATGAGTAACCACGATACTATACCAGACAAAGTATCGCGGTTCCGGGTATTATCACGATACTGCGGCCTTTTTTTATTATTATTATTTTTATAAACTGCAGTGTATTTGTACAAGTTAGTTTGAAACAACGACGTTTGTTTTTTAAGCAAAATTAGTGTTGCCACTGACGAAGACGCCACGTCAGACTCGCTGCTCGGGCCCGGTGCTTCTGCCATGGTGAGTGTGTTGTCTCGTGTCTGGGCGAGACAGAACTTTAGCTTGTTGTTTGGAAGCGGAGCTGTCTTCGCGGAGTTCGTTCTTGCCGGCAGAAACACACGAACAGCCAATAAGCTAACAGACGGGCGGACCCAGCGTGCGGAAACAGCCTATCATATCCCTGGACGTCACCAGTAACAGGCAAACAGCCAATCATTCAGCAGCTGTGTAGTTCGGTTGCGGTTCCATGTTGGTTTGTTTACAAAGGAGCAGCATGCAGTGAGAAGCCGGGAGGAGAGCAGAGGCGGCCGCTATGTAGCAGAGACTGGCACCGGTAGTATAGTAATCCACGGTAGGACCGTCGTGTAAAATTTCTAGTATAGTAGCGACGGTTATGATTTGGCACCGTGGGGTACCGTGTATACCGTGGGTATCGTGCAACTCTACCCCTCACCCGGTGTGTCGAAATAAAGTCACCTACTTCATCCCGTAATCTGCGTTTGAGTCCTCTGCTTTGAGTTACCCTCCCTGTCAGTACACACTGGCCAGAATGGACTCGGCAGAGCGGGAGCAGCTGACCGCAGCGCTGCACTTCCAAGCCTCCAGGCTCATGCAGCATGAGGAGCAGGTGACCGACCTTGGCCAAGATGTCAAGGGACTCGCACTCAACCAGGATGAGTTCGAAACCAACATGGTAGCCCAGGTGGGTCGCCTCGGCGCCCAGGTGGAACAGATCCTCACCCTCCTTTCCAAGGACACAGCCGCAGCAACCGCCCAGGCCACCACTACTCCAGAGCTCTCACCTGTAGCCACACCCGTCGGCGCATGCACCAGGTTGGCACCCCCGGAACGGTGCTCCGGAGACCCCGGAGTAGGTTGTTCATCACCGAATGCGAAATGCACTATGAGCACTCTCCCCATGACTTTCCCACAGAAAGATCGAAAGTCCTTCATGATGTCGCATCTCACGGGGAGGGCCCGGGCGTGGGCCATGGCGGAGTGGGCCAGGAGGTCCGGAGTGTGTGTAACCAGTAGTCGAGTTGTAAAATGAAACCAGGGGGGATGGTGAAATTTTTAATTTATGTGACATATGTTCCAGCAGGGTGGTCTGGGGGTCCTTTGTATTTCTTAGATGCAATTTCCTGCATTCTAGTCAATTTTAGGGTGACTTGCTAGACATGGCAAATCCTAAATCCCATCTGATTCATAGCTTGCATTCTCAGTTGCATGACCTGCACAAGACAATACTATTTATCGGAAAGAAACAATAACCACTGTTTTTTAACAAAAATGTGTTTAAGCATTTAAATATGTTTTAAAAACACACAAAGATGTTAAAAACATACAAAGTTGTGTTTAAAAAAATATTTGAGCACATTCACAAATAAAGATATTTAAAATGTTTTTACAAATATGTTTAAAAAAGATGTGAATGACATGATGTCCATAGTGGTTATTGTTTCTTTCCGATAAATAGTATTGTCTTGTGCAGGTCATGCAACTGAGAATGCAAGCTATGAATCAGATGGGATTTAGGATTTGCCATGTCTAGCAAGTCACCCTAAAATTGACTAGAATGCAGGAAATTGCATCTAAGAAATACAAAGGACCCCCAGACCACCCTGCTGGAACATATGTCACATAAATTAAAAATTTCACCATCCCCCCTGGTTTCATTTTACAACTCGACTACTGGTTACACACACTCCGGACCTCCTGGCCCACTCCGCCATGGCCCACGCCCGGGCCCTCCCCGTGAGATGCGACATCATGAAGGACTTTCGATCTTTCTGTGGGAAAGTCATGGGGAGAGTGCTCATAGTGCATTTCGCATTCGGTGATGAACAACCTACTCCGGGGTCTCCGGAGCACCGTTCCGGGGGTGCCAACCTGGTGCATGCGCCGACGGGTGTGGCTACAGGTGAGAGCTCTGGAGTAGTGGTGGCCTGGGCGGTTGCTGCGGCTGTGTCCTTGGAAAGGAGGGTGAGGATCTGTTCCACCTGGGCGCCGAGGCGACCCACCTGGGCTACCATGTTGGTTTCGAACTCATCCTGGTTGAGTGCGAGTCCCTTGACATCTTGGCCAAGGTCGGTCACCTGCTCCTCATGCTGCATGAGCCTGGAGGCTTGGAAGTGCAGCGCT